>NC_041388.1:458322330-458540939 GCF_002162155.2 Triticum dicoccoides | reverse complement strand
TCCGGCGGCGGCGATGGACGATCCGGCCGGCGGCGTTGGCGGTCTCCTGGATCGGGAGGGGGGGGGAGCGCCCCCGATCCAGATCGGGTCGTGGGATGGGGAGAGGAGCGAGCAGGGGGGAGTGGGGTGCGTGGGGGCTAGGGTTCGGTTGCTCGAGTGGATAAGGGGAGTGGGGAGTGGGATCCGGCCGGCTGGGCCTTTTGGCCTGATGGCCTGCTGGCTAGCTGGGCCATTCGGCCCAGGGGGAGGGGGGTTCTTCCTTTTTATTTATTTTTTTCTGTTTTGTTCCTTTTCCTTTTATTTATTTTCTTTTATTGTTTTAATTCAACTTAGGGCACATAAGTATTTTATAAATTTGTGTTTTCTTTATTATAATTACCTATGTAATATTTGGCACTAACCGAACATTTTTGTTTCAATATTTGAAATCTTTTATTGTTTGCTTGATTTTGAATTTGAACGCGAATCGGTTTCGAACTATCGCGAGATTAGCAACTATAATCGAGGTGACGTGGCATCACTAGCAGAGGATCACTGTAGCTTAATTACCCGGGCGTCACAACAAGTTTGTCGTTAATGATGGATTTGTGTTTCGTGCTGTAGCTCCGTTCGTCTTTTGTTGTTGCAGGAGGCGCATGGAGGAGGATTAATGGGACACTTTGGCGTGAAGAAGACGGAGGACGTACTTGCTACACATTTCTTTTGGCCAAAGATGAGACGGGATGTTGAGCGTTTTATTGCTCGATGCACTACATGTCAAAAAGCTAAGTCACGACTCAATCCTCATGGTTTATATATGCCTTTGGCTGTACCTAGTGGTCCTTGGGAGGATATATCTATGGACTTTGTTTTAGGTTTACCTCTAACAAAGAAGGGGAGGGATAGCATATTTGTTGTCGTGGATAGATTCTCGAAAATGGCACACTTTATACCATGTCATAAAAGCGATGATGCTGTTAATGTTGCTGATTTGTTCTTTCGTGAAATTATTCGCTTGCATGGTGTGCCAAATACTATTGTTTCAGATCATGATACTAAATTTCTTAGCCACTTTTGGAGATGTTTATGGGCTAAGTTGGGGACTAAACTGCTTTTTAGTACTACTTGTCACCCCCAAACTGATGGACAAACTGAAGTAGTCAATAGAATGTTGTCTACTATGCTTAGGGCTATTTTGAAGAATAATAAGAAAATGTGGGAGGAATGCTTGCCTCATATTGAATTTGCTTATAATCGTTCATTGCATTCTACTACTAAGATGTGCCCTTTTGAAGTTGTGTATGGTTTCCTACCTCGTGCACCTATTGATTTGTTGCCTCTTCCATCTTCGGAGAAGGTTAATTTTGATGCTAAACAACATGCTGAATTGATTTTAAAAATGCATGAGTTAACTAAGGAAAACATTGAGCGTATGAATGCTAAATATAAACTTGCTGGAGATAAGGGTAGAAAACATGTTGTGTTTGCACCTGGAGATCTTGTTTGGTTACATTTGCGTAAGGATAGATTTCCTGATTTGCGCAAATCAAAGTTAATGCCACGTGCTGATGGTCCCTTTAAGGTGTTAGAGAAAATAAATGATAATGCATATAAACTTGAGCTGCGTGCAGATTTTGGGGTTAGTCCCACTTTTAACATTGCAGATTTGAAGGCTTATTTGGGTGAGGAAGATGAACTTCCGTCGAGGACGACTTCATTTCAAGAAGGGGAGGATGATGAGGACATCAATACAATTGTTACACCCACAGCCCCTGCTGCTATACATACTGGACCAATTACTAGAGCTCGTGCACGCCAACTAAATTACCAGGTACTTTCGTTTCTTGGTAATGATTCTAATGTTCATGAGAATATGATGCTGCCTAAATTGGATACATTTGTTTTGCTTACAAATGAAGGGCCTAGCTTGGAGAAGGATGAACATTGGAGTAAGAACAAGAACGGAGTTACAAGTGATGATTTCAGGACTTTGAAGCCACCATAATGGGTGCATGAAGCCTTGGACGAAATATACAAGATGCCACTTCATAAATTTCGTACCGAGGCTATTTTAGGTGCTACGTCACCTTTTTATTTGGCCAGGCCCATGTAATTTCGAAATACATAAGTATAGGCTATTTTTAGAGTCCGTATGTGTGGGGAAACAAGAGATAGGGTTGATTTCGGACCCCTCCACCAAGGGCCACGAAATTCCCCTATCTTCCTCCATATATACAGCCCTTAGGGCACCGTTTAGACTTTGGGTTTTGTTTAGATTAAAAGTTCGCCATAGGTGCAACTTCGCGTACTTCGTTTGTGTTCAATGACCAGACAAAGGCATCACAGAACCCCACCTTGATCAATAAAGCTTTCATCTTATATTCGCAATATCCAGATTGCAATCTCAGTTTCTTGCTTGTTCTTCGTTTGCTCGCAGGAAACAGACCCTCGTGGTCAGGTTGATCGTGCTCCGGCGTGGTCAATAACCTCTCGGAGTTGGTTTAGCGATTGCTAAGGCGTGACGTCCTCGCACGTTCGTAGTCGGATTGTCAAAGTCGACTGCCACCAAAGCGATATCCATCATCTCATCGAAAGACGGGACACCTTTGCCTCTATCAATATGTTCCTGATATATCTTACTTGGGAGTTAGAAACTGAACAACGATTTACATGTTTACAATATCCTGAGGAGAGACGTGTTCCTACTGCTGTTTGTGATTTCACTAGCTTTGCATGTGTTTGGTGGTCTCAACATTGTAGATTATATCCTATTCCAGCTACTTGGGCTGCTTTGAAAACAGCTATGCGTACTCGTTGGGTTCCACCATATTATCAACGTGAATTACTTCAAAAATTGCAGCGTTTAAGACAAGGAATTTTTTTTGTAAAAGAATATTATCAGGAATTACAAACTGGCATGATTAGATGTGGTATTGTTGAGGAGAATGAAGCTATGCTTGCATGTTTTATGGGTGGATTAAATAGAGAGATTCAGACCATTCTAGAGTATAAGGAGTATACTAATATCACTCGTTTATTCCATCTTGCTTGTAAAGCTGAACGTGAAGTGCAGGATCGACGGGCATTGGCGAGAACTAGCTTTTCTGCAGGTCGATCTTCATCATGGACACCACGTGCATCCTCTACTTCCACTCCACCAGCACCTCCTTCAGGTGCCACCTCCAGCCGTGATACAAGAAAGAAGGCACAACCACCACTATCAGCCAAGAGCACACCTGCTGGACCTGCGCTGAGCTCTTCTTCTTCCATGGCATCAACAGGGCACACAAGTGATATTCTTTGTCGTCGTTGTAAGGGAATAGGACATTTTGCGAGAGAATGCCAATCTCAGTGTGTGATGATTGCTACTGAGGATGGTGGGTATGAGTCCGCTAGTGACTATGATGAGGAGACTTTGACTCTTATTACACGTGAAGAACACGATGGAGATAATTCTGATCATGAGACGCAATACATGGCTCCTGAAGATGCTGACATGTATGAATGTTTAGTTGCTCAACGTGTTTTGAGTGTGCAGGTCACACAAGCTGAGCAAAATCAAAGGCAATTTGTTCCATACAAAGGGAGCTGTGAAGGAACGTTCTGTTCGCGTCATCATAGATGGAGGGAGCTGCAATAACTTGGCTAGCATGGAGATGGTGGAGAAGCTTGTCTCTCACCACAAGACCACATCCACATCCTTACTACATCCAATGGTTCAACAACAGTGGGAAGGTTAAGGTAACACGTAATGTTCGTGTGCATTTTAGTATCTCTACATATGTTGATTATGTTGATTGTGATGTGGTACCTATGCAAGCATGTTCCTTATTACTTGGTAGACCATGGCAATTTGATAAAAATTCTGTACACCATCGTAGAAACAATCAGTATACTCTTGTTCATAAGGATAAAAATATTAGTTTGCTTCCTATGACTCCTGATTCCATTTTGAAAGATGATATTAATAGATCTAATAAAGCAAAACAGGAGAACAATAAGAGCGAAAATCAGATTGTGGCAAAAGAATTTGAGCAACAAATGAAGCCAAATAATAAACCATCTAGTGTTGCTTCTGAAATTAAATTGAAAAGTGCATGTTTACTTGCCACCAAATCTGATATTGATGAGCTAGATTTCAGCAAATCTGTTTGCTATGCTTTTGTGTGCAAAGAGGCATTATTTTCATTCGAGGACGTGCCTTCCCCTTTGCCTCCTGCTGTCACTAACATTTTGCAGGAGTTCGCTGACGTCTTTCCACAAGACGTGCCACCGGGATTACCACCTATTCGAGGGATTGAGCATCAAATTGCCATAATTTCCGGTGCATCATTACCCAACCGTGCTCCATACCATACCAATCCAGAGGAGACGAAGGAGATTATGCGTCAAGTACAGGAGTTGCTTGACAAAGGTTATATACGTGAATCCCTTAGTCCTTGTGCTGTTCCTATCATTTTAGTGCCGAAAAAGGATGGTATGTCGCGTATGTGTGTTGATTGTAGAGGCATTAATCATATTACTATTCGTTATCGTCATCCTATTCCTAGGCTAGATGACATGCTTGATGAATTGAGTGGCTCTACAATATTCTTCAAAGTTGATTTGCATAGTGGATACCACCAAATTCGTATGAAATTGGGCGATGAATGGAAAACGGTATTTAAAACTAAGTTTGGTTTATATGAGTGGTTAGTCATGCCTTTTGGGTTAACTAATGCACCTAGTACTTTCATGAGACTAATGAACGAAGTTTTACGTGCTTTAATTGGACGATTTGTGGTAGTCTATTTTGATGATATACTGATTTATAGCAAATCTATGGAGGAACATTTGGATCATTTATGTGTTGTTTTTATTGCTCTACGTGATGCACATTTGTTTGGTAACCTTGGAAAGTGCACCTTTTGCACCGACCGAGTATCTTTTCTTGGCTATGTTGTTACTCCACAGGGAATTGAAGTTGATAAAGCCAAGATTGAAGCTATTGAGAGTTGGCCGCAGCCCAAAATGGTCACACAAGTGAGGAGTTTTCTTGGACTCGCTGGTTTCTATAGGCGTTTTGTGAGAGATTTCAGCACCATTGCTGCACCTCTCAACGAGCTTACAAAGAAGAATGTGCCTTTTGTTTGGGGTACCGCATAGGAAGAAGCCTTCACGGTATTGAAAGATAAGCTGACACATGCTCCTTTACTCCAACTTCCTGATTTCAATAAGACTTTTGAGCTTGAATGTGATGCTAGTGGAATTGGATTAGGAGGTGTGTTATTACAAGATGGCAAACCTGTTGCATACTTTTCTGAAAAATTGAGTGGGCCTAGTCTGAACTATTCTATTTATGATAAAGAATTATATGCTCTTGTTCGGACCTTAGAAACATGGCAACATTATTTTTGGCCAAAGGAATTTGTTATACATTCTGATCATGAATCTTTGAAACAAATTAAAAGTCAAGCAAAACTGAACCGTAGACATGCTAAATGGGTTGAATTCATTGAGACTTTCCCTTATGTCATTAAACACAAGAAGGGTAAAGAAAATGTTATTGGATGCATTGTCTCGTCGTTATACTATGCTTTCACAACTTGACTTCAAAATATTTGGTTTGGAGACCATCAAAGATCAATATGTGCATGATGCTGAATTTAAAGATGTATTGCAGAATTGTAAGGAAGGGAGAACTTGGAATAAGTTCGTTCTTAACGATGGATTTGTGTTTCGTGCTCACAAGCTATGCATTCCAGCTAGCTCCATTCGTCTTTTGTTGTTGCAGGAGGCGCATAGAGGAGGATTAATGGGACACTTTGGCGTCAAGAAGATGGAGGATATACTTGCTACACATTTGTTTTGGCCAAAGATGCGACAGGATGTTGAGCGTTTTGTTGCTCACTTCACTACATGTCAAAAAGCTAAGTCACGACTCAATCCTCATGGTTTATATATGCCTTTGACAGGATGTTGAGCGTTTTGTTGCTCACTTCACTACATGTCAAAAAGCTAAGTCACGACTCAATCCTCATGGTTTATATATGCCTTTGCCTGTACCTAGTGTTCCTTGGGAAGATATATCTATGGACTTTGTTTTAGGTTTACCTCGAACAAAGAAGGGGAGGGATAGCATATTTGTTGTCGTGGATAGGTTCTCGAAAATGGCACACTTTATACCATGTCATAAAAGCGATGCTGCTGTTAATGTTGCTGATTTGTTCTTTCGTGAAATTATTCGCTTGCATGGTGTGCCAAATACTATTGTTTCAGATCGTGATACTAAATTTCTTAGCCACTTTTGGAGATGTTTATGGGCTAAGTTGGGGACTAAACTGCTTTTTAGTACTACTTGTCACCCCCAAACTGATGGACAAACTATAGTAGTCAATAGAACATTGTCTACTATGCTTAGGGCTGTTTTGAAGAATAACAGGAAAATGTGGGAAGAATGCTTGCCTCATATTGAATTTGCTTATAATCGTTCATTGCATTCTACTACTAAGATGTGCCCTTTTGAAATTGTGTATGGTTTCCTACCTCGTGCACCTATTGATTTGTTGCCTCTTCCATCTTCGGAGAAGGTTAATTTTGATGCTAAAGAACGTGCTGAATTGATTTTAAAAATGCATGAGTTAACTAAGGAAAACATTGAGCGTATGAATGCTAAATATAAACTTGCTGGAGATAAGGGTAGAAAACATGTTGTGTTTGCACCTGGAGATCTTGTTTGGTTACATCTGCGTAAGGATAGATTTCCTAATTTGCGCAAATCAAAGCTAATGCCACGTGCTGATGGTCCTTTTAAGCTGTTAGAAAAAATAAATGATAATGCATGTAAACTTGAGCTGCCTGCAGATTTTGGGGTTAGTCCCACTTGTAACATTGCAGATTTGAAGGCTTATTTGGGTGAGGACGATGAACTTTCGTCGAGGACGAATTCATTTCAAGAAGGGGAGGATGATGAGGACATCAATAACATTGTTACACCCACAGCCCCTGCTGCTATACATACTGGACCAATTACTAGAGCTCGCGCACGCCAATTGAATTATCAGGTACTTTCGTTTCTTGGTAACGATTCTAATGTTCATGAGAATATGATACTGATGAGGACATCAATACCATTGTTACACCCACAGCCCCTACTGCTACATATACGGGACCAATTACTAGAGCTTGTGCACGCCAATTAAATTATCAGGTACTTTCGTTTCTTGATAATGATTCTAATGCTCATGAGAATATGATGCTGCCTAAATTGGATACATTTGTTTTTCTTACAAATGAAGGGCCTAGCTTGGAGAAGGATGAACATTGGAGCAAGAACAAGCATGGAGATGATGCCATGCGCAAGGGGAACAAGAACGGAGTTACAAGTGATGATTTCAGGACTTTGAAGCCACCATAATGGGTGCATGAAGCCTTGGACAAAATATACAAGATGCCACTTCATAAATTTCGTCCCGAGGCTATTATAGGTGCTGCGTCACCTTTTTATTGGGCCAGGCCCATGTAATTTCGAAATACATAAGTATAGGCTATTTCTAGAGTCCGTATGTGTGGGGAAACAAGAGATAGGGTTGATTTCGGACCCCTCCACCAAGGGCCACGAAATTCCCCTCTCGTCCTCCATATATACAGCCCTTAGGGCACCGTTTAGACTTTGGGTTTTGTTTAGATTAAAGTTCGCCATAGCTGCAACTTCGCGTACTTCGTTTGTGTTCAACGACCAGACAAAGGCGTCACAGAACCCCACCTTGAGAAATAAAGCTTTCATCTTATATTCGCAATATCCAGATTGCAATCTCAGTTTCTTGCTTGTTCTTCGTTTGCTTGCAGGAAACAGACCCTCGTGGTCAGGTTGATCGTGCTCTGGCGTGGTCAATAACCTCTCGGAGTTGGTTTAGCGATTGCTAAGGCGCGACGTCCTCGCACATTCGTAGTCGGATCGTCAAAGTCGACTGCCACCAAAGCGATATCCATCATCTCATCGAAAGACGGGACACCTTTGCCTCTATTAAGTGGTATCAGATTTCCAGGTTGCTCGGTGAGATTTTACAGTTTTTCGTAGTTTAGATCCAGTCTGTTTTTCATACCTATAGTCCACGAAAAAGCCACAAAAAAAATTTAGGGATAGTTCATCATATCCGAACCAATCTGAGCCTTTGCATAATCTTTTTAGGGTTTTGCTTTGTTGAATTTGCGGTTGCATCGTCGTGTCTAGTTGCTGGTCTCAGAGTCTAGTCTTTTAGAGTTTCGAGTTCTGGTCATAAGTTGTCACGCCGCCGCCGCACCATCATCATCACCCCTGCCATCTACCACCACTGCTTATCCACCACCGCTTCGAATCCGTATCCATATACCACCACAGCTGTCATATACCACCACCGCTGCCATCTACCACCATATATCCACCACCAATCCGAGTTCTTGTCATATTAAGTTTGTTTTCGAGATCCATCTAGATTCCGATTCGTGTTTCCTTGCCGGAGTAGGTTTCGGAAAAAAAAAGAGTCGGGAAACCACGCTCCGTTTAGGCCCAAAATTTTTCGAAAACGCATTTTTCGAAAAAATTTCTGGCTATCCTATTTTTAGGTGTTTCTGAGTGTTTTGAGACAGGTGCCATTATAGGAAGTTTTTTTTTGACCCGTTTCCAGTTTTTGGGTCCGGGCAGTCAAAAAAAAATTGGTCGAAAAAATTTCGTGCCCATCCTGTCAGTTTGAGCTAGGAAGAGTTTTGAGACACTCGCCATTATAGTGATTTTTCGCAAAACAAAAAAGCAGCAAAAAAAAAGAGCGCAAAAAAAAAGAGCAAAAAAAAAATTCCAGAGTGTGCTTTTCCCTTGTTTATGTGTCGCGCCGTGATTTTGTTGGTGTTCTAGGCTCGTGTCTCTAGCACAGTCTAGCCTAGGACCAGCACAGTACCGTCGTTGAGCGTTTATTCAACTTTGCATCTCTGAATTGATTATTGCTGACCCTTTTTGCTACCATATTATAAGCCTTCCCAGCTCCACATACATCTACGTCGTGCGTTTGACTCTCCCTGGTAATCGCTCTATACAAGCTTTGAGAGTTTTGACTACAACGGTTGCCGATCACCGCCTGTTGCTGGGTAAGAACTGGTAAGAATTTGAGTTTTGCTTGACGGATTTGTGACACCCACCACCACCACTTGTTAGTAGTCTGTAGGATCATATTCTTGTGTGTTTCTATTGCTGCTAACCATGCCAGGATCACAAGCCGATGAGATTGACTGGGAGAATTTATCGAACAAGGAGCTTCATGATAAGTTTCAGCAAATGATGACTGAACAGGTGCAAGATGTGCTGAACAATTTTGAAGAGGCCATGGAGAAGATCACTGGCCTTGAGAAGACGTTCGAAACAAAGCTCGATAACAAGTTTAATGAATTGCTCGCGCGTCTTCCACCACCACCACCAGCTGCACCTAACGCACCTCTCCAACAACAACAACAACGACTACCTCCACATCGCGAAAAAGACCTTCGCCGAGCGAGCCGTGTTCCTCTTGCGTTTGGCCAAACTGTTGGTGCTGCTGTTGATACTTCTGTGGCTCCTGCTGCTGATGCGGACGAGGATGATTATGTGGGAGATTACGAGGATGAGGTTGATCAAAATCAGCACTACGTGCAGCCACCTGCACCACCACCAGCAGGTCGACCTCAGGTATATATTCGTAATGGTAGGCCTGCACCACCACCTCAGGTACGAGATGATGTCCATATTCCTAAACTGAAATTGAATATTCCACCATTTGAGGGTAGATATGTTCCTGATATATATCTTACTTGGGAGTTAGAAACTGAACAACGATTTACATGTTTACAATATCCTGAGGAGAGACGAGTTGCTGCTGCTGTTTGTGCTTTCACTAGTTTTGCATGTGTATGATGGTCTGAACATTGTAGATGATATCCTATTCCAACTACTTGGACTGCTTTGAAAACTGCTATGCGTACGCATTGGGTTCCACCATATTATCAACGTGAATTGCGTCAAAAATTGCAGCGTTTAAGACAAGGGAAAAATTCTGTAGAAGAATATTATCAGGAATTACAAACTGGCATGATTAGATGTGGTATTGTTGAGGAGAATGAAGCTATGCTTGCACGTTTTCTGGGTGGATTAAATAGAGAGATTCAGACCATTCTAGACTATAAGGAGTATACTAATATCACTCGTTTATTCCATCTTGCTTGTAAAGCTGAACGTGAAGTGCATGATCGACAAGCATTGGGGCGAACTAACTTTTCTGCAGGCCGACCTTCATCATGGACACCACGTGCATCTTCTACTTCAACTGCACCAGCACCTCCATCCGGTGCCACCTCCAGCCGTGATACAAGAAAACAGGCACAACCACCATTATCTGCTAAGAGCGCACCTGCCGGGCCTGCACAGAGTTCTTCTTCCAGGGCATCAATAGGGCACACAAGTGATATTATTTGTCGTCGTTGTAAGGGAGGAGGTCATTATGCGAGAGAATGCAAATCTCCGCGTGTGATGATTGCTACCGAGGGTGGTGGATATGAGTCCGCTAGTGACTATGATGAGGAGACATTGGCTCTTATTACACGTGAAGAACATGGTGGAGATGATTCTGATCATGAGACGCAGTACATGGCTCCTGAAGACGCTGACAGGTATGAATGTTTAGTTGCTCAACGTGTTTTGAGTGTGCAGGTCACACAAGCTGAGCAAAATCAGAGGCACAATTTGTTCCATACCAAGGGAGTTGTGAAGGAACGTTCTGTGCGCGTCATAATAGACGGAGGGAGCTGCAACAACTTGGCTAGCATGGAGATGGTGGAGAAGCTTTCTCTCACCACAAGGCCACATCCACATCCTTACTACATCCAATGGTTCAACAACAGCGGCAAGGTTAAGGTAACACGTACTGTTCGTGTGCATTTTAGTATCTCTACATATGCTGATTATGTTGATTGTGATGTGGTACCTATGCAAGCATGTTCCTTATTACTTGGTAGACCATGGCACTTTGATAAAAATTCTGTACACCATGGTAGAAACAATCACTATACTCTTGTTCATAAGGATAAAAATATTACTTTGCTTCCTATGACTCCTGATTCCATTTTGAAAGATGATATTAATAGAGCTAATAAAGCAAAACAGGAGAAGAATAAGAGTGAAAATCAGATTGTGGAAAAAGAGTTTGAGCAACAAATGAAGCCTAATAATAAACCATCTAGTGTTGCTTCTAAAATTAAATTGAAAAGTGCATGTTTATTTGCCACCAAATCTGATATTGATGAGCTAGATTTCAGCAAATCTGTTTGCTATGCTTTTGTGTGCAAAGAGGCATTATTTTCATTCGAGGACGTGCCTTCCTCTTTGCCTCCTGCTGTCACTAACATTTTGCAGGAGTTCGCTGACGTTTTTCCACAAGACGTGCCACCGGGATTACCGCCTATTCGAGGGATTGAGCATCAGATTGACTTAATTCCCGGTGCTTCACTGCCAAACCGTGCGCCATACCGTACCAATCCAGAGGAGACGAAGGAGATTATGCGTCAAGTACAAGAGCTTCTCGACAAAGGTTATATACGCGAATCCCTTAGTCCTTGTGTTGTTCCTATTATTCTAGTGCCGAAAAAGGATGGTACATCGCGTATGTGTGTTGATTGTAGAGGCATTAATAATATTACTATTCGTTATCGTCATCCTATTCCTAGGCTAGATGATATGCTTGATGAATTGAGTGGCTCTACAATATTCTCCAAAGTTGATTTGCGTAGTGGATACCATCAAATTCGTATGAAATTGGGGGATGAATGGAAAACATCTTTTAAAACTAAGTTTGGATTATATGAGTGGTTAGTCATGCCTTTTGGGTTAACTAATGCGCCTAGTACCTTCATGAGACTAATGAACGAAGTTTTACGTGCTTTCATTGGACGATTTGTGGTAGTTTACTTTGATGACATATTGATTTATAGCAGATCTTTGGAAGAACATTTGGAACATTTACGTGCTGTTTTTATTGCTCTACGTGATGCACGTTTGTTTGGTAACCTTGGGAAGTGCACCTTTTGCACCGACCGAGTATCTTTTCTTGGCTATGTTGTTACTCCACAGGGAATTGAAGTTGATAAAGCCAAGATTGAAGCTATTGAGAGTTGGCCGCAGCCCAAAACGGTCACACAAGTGAGGAGTTTTCTTGGCCTCGCTGGATTCTATAGGCGTTTTGTGAGAGATTTCAGCACCATTGCTGCACCTCTCAATGAGCTTACAAAGAAAGATGTGCCTTTTCTTTGGGGTACCGCACAGGAAGAAGCCTCCACGGTATTGAAAGATAAGTTGACACATGCTCCTTTACTCCAACTTCCTGATTTTAATAAGACTTTTGAGCTTGAATGTGATGCTAGTGGAATTGGATTAGGAGGTGTGTTATTACAAGATGGCAAACCTGTTGCATACTTTTCTGAAAAATTGAGTGGGCCTAGTCTGAATTATTCTACTTATGATAAAGAATTATATGCTCTTGTTCGGACTTTAGAAACATGGCAACATTATTTATGGCCCAAAGAATTTGTTATACATTCTGATCATGAATCTTTGAAACATATTAAAAGTCAAGCTAAACTGAATCGTAGACATGCTAAATGGGTTGAATTCATTGAGACTTTTCCTTATGTCATTAAACACAAGAAGGGAAAAGAAAATGTTATTGCTGATGCATTGTCTCGCCGCTATACTATGCTTTGACAACTTGACTTCAAAATATTTCGTTTGGAGACCATCAAAGATCAATATGTGCATGATGCTGATTTTAAAGATGTAATGCAGAATTGTAAAGAAGGAAGAATGTGGAACAAGTTTGTCATTAACGATGGATTTGTGTTTCGTGCTAACAAGCTATGCATTCCAGCTAGCTCCGTTCGTCTTTTGTTGTTGCAGGAGGCGCATGGAGGAGGATTAATGGGACACTTTGGCGTGAAGAAGACGGATGACGTACTTGCTACACATTTCTTTTGGCCAAAGATGAGACGGGATGTTGAGCGTTTTATTGCTCGATGCACTACATGTCAAAAAGCTAAGTCACGACTCAATCCTCATGGTTTATATATGCCTTTGCCTGTACCTAGTGTTCCTTGGGAGGATATATCTATGGATTTTGTTTTAGGTTTACCTCGAACAAAGAAGGGGAGGGATAGCATATTTCTTGTCGTGGATAGATTGTCGAAAATGGCACACTTTATACCATGTCATAAAAGCGATGATGCTGTTAATGTTGCTGATTTGTTCTTTCGTGAAATTATTCGCTTGCATGGTGTGCCAAATACTATTGTTTCAGATCGTGATACTAAATTTCTTAGCCACTTTTGGAGATGTTTATGGGCTAAGTTGGGGACTAAACTGCTTTTTAGTACTACTTGTCACCCCCAAACTGATGGACAAACTGAAGTAGTCAATAGAACGTTGTCTACTATGCTTAGGGCTGTTTTGAAGAATAATAAGAAAATGTGGGAGGAATGCTTGCCTCATATTGAATTTGCTTATAATCGTTCATTGCATTCTACTACTAAGATGTGCCCTTTTGAAGTTGTGTATGGTTTCCTACCTCGTGCACCTATTGATTTGTTGCCTCTTCCATCTTCGGAGAAGGTTAATTTTGATGCTAAACAACGTGCTGAATTGATTTTAAAAATGCATGAGTTAACTAAGGAAAACATTGAGCGTATGAATGCTAAATATAAACTTGCTGGAGATAAGGGTAGAAAACATGTTGTGTTTGCACCTGGAGATCTTGTTTGGTTACATTTGCGTAAGGATAGATTTCCTGATTCGCGCAAATCAAAGTTAATGCCACGTGCTGATGGTCCCTTTAAGGTGTTAGAGAAAATAAATGATAATGCATATAAACTTGAGCTGCCTGCAGATTTTGGGGTTAGTCCCACTTTTAACATTGCAGATTTGAAGCCTTATTTGGGTGAGGAAGATGAACTTCCGTCGAGGACGACTTCATTTCAAGAAGGGGAGGATGATGAGGACATCAATACAATTGTTACACCCACAGCCCCTGCTGCTATACATACTGGACCAATTACTAGAGCTCGTGCACGCCAACTAAATTACCTGGTACTTTCGTTTCTTGGTAATGATTCTAATGTTCATGAGAATATGATGCTGCCTAAATTGGATACATTTGTTTTGCTTACAAATGAAGGGCCTAGCTTGGAGAAGGATGAACATTGGAGCAAGAACAAGAACGGAGTTACAAGTGATGATTTCAGGACTTTGAAGCCACCATAATGGGTGCATGAAGCCTTGGACGAAATATACAAGATGCCACTTCATAAATTTCGTCCCGAGGCTATTTTAGGTGCTGCGTCACCTTATTATTGAGCCAGGCCCATGTAATTTCGAAATACATAAGTATAGGCTATTTTTAGAGTCCGTATGTGTGGGGAAACAAGAGATAGGGTTGATTTCGGACCCCTCCACCAAGGGCCACGAAATTCCCCCCTCTTCCTCCATATATACAGCCCTTAGGGCATCGTTTAGACTTTGGGTTTTGTTTAGATTAAAAGTTCGCCATAGCTGCAACTTCGCGTACTTCGTTTGTGTTCAACGACCAGACAAAGGCGTCCCAGAACCCCACCTTGATCAATAAAGCTTTCATCTTATATTCGCAATATCCAGATTGCAATCTCAGTTTCTTGCTTGTTCTTCGTTTGCTCGCAGGAAACAGACCCTCGTGGTCAGGTTGATCATGCTCCGGCGTGGTCAATAACCTCTCGGAGTTGGTTTAGCGATTGCTAAGGCGCGACGTCCTCACACGTTCGTAGTCGGATCGTCAAAGTCGACTGCCACCAAAGCGATATCCATCATCTCATCCAAAGACGGGACACCTTTGCCTCTATCAAAAGGTGACGCAGCACCTATAATAGCCTCGGGACGAAATTTATGAAGTGGCATCTTGTATATTTCGTCCAAGGCTTCATGCACCCATTATGGTGGCTTCAAAGTCCTGAAATCATCACTTGTAACTCCGTTTTGTTCCCCTTGCACATGGCATCATCTCCATGCTTGTTCTTGCTCCAATGTTCATCCTTCTCCAAGCTAGGCCCTTCATTTGTAAGCAAAACAAATGTATCCAATTTAGGCAGCAGCATATTCTCATGGACATTAGAATCATTACCAAGAAACGAAAGTACCTGGTAATTTAGTTGGCGTGCACGAGCTCTAGTAATTGGTCCAGTATGTATAGCAGCAGGGGCTGTGGGTGTAACAATTGTATTGATGTCCTCATCACATGGTGACTAAAAACTTGTTCTACTTTAAGCTCCCAAGCTAGATAAGTAGTAGGATTAAATCTACCCTCAAATGACGGTAAAAAGATAACCTAACCATGTGCTTGTGTGTGTTGTCCCAACTCTCGTGATGGTGAAGATGTGTCCATCGTCCAAGAACTTCTATCTTCGGAACCTGTCATGATTAGTAGAAACAAAAAACAAAATTCAAGAATAATGTTCCTATGAACTACTACGGTGTGGTGGTAAAGCGCTCACAATAAAGCAAAAATTAATATATTACAAGTTCTTACCAAGCAGCTGGTGGTGACAGGCAACCAGCGGTGTCAAATAACTCTGAAAATTGTGTAAAGTGATTGCCAGGGGAACGTACGTAAAGCTCTGATACCACTTGATAGAGGCAAAGGTGTCCCGATGTTTTGATGAGATGGTGGCTATCGCTTTTTGTGGGAGTCGACCTTGACGATCCGATTACGAACGTGCGAGACGTCGCGCCTTAGCAATCGCTAAACCAACTTCCGAGGGTTATTGACCACGGAGCACGATCAACCTGACCACGAGGGTCTGTTTCCTGCAGGCAAACGAAGAACAAGCAAGAAACTGAGATTGCAATCTGGATATTGCGAATATAAGATGAAAGCTTTATTGATCAAGGTGGGGTTCTGTGACACCTTGGTCTGGTTGTTGAACACAAACGAAGTACGCGAAGTTGCAGCTATGGAAAACTTTTAATCTAAACAAAACCCAAGCAAAAAGCTACTAGATGGATCTACTTATATAGGAGCAAGGGGTGGCGGCCAAGGAGGTGGGAGGACGTCCCAAGGCACCCTAAAACTAACCCTAGGTCGTACAAGGCCCATGGGCCCAAGTAGAGGTGATGCAACACCTTTGGGCTTGTAGTTTGACTCGGATTCTGCTGCAACGTCAGATTGTTTCGTCTATAACTCAACGCTCCGGACGAAATTGAAGGTGACTCCAATTGGGTTGGAAAGAGCATGAAATCTAGTTTCCAACAAAAAAAGAATCACCCAATTCGAAGTCTGTATGAAAAAGTTGTTGGCGTTTTGAGTCAGGTATGTCTGTGCAGTCCGAATCTGAATCCAGAACGTGAGAGACTTGGATTCTATCTTCTCTTGGCCCAAAAGTGACGTGAGAGGACTTTTTGAACAGAACCTAAACTTCTCCTTTTCCCTTATCTTCATATGTGGATTGTACAAATGTCCCATACACCTGCAATTACACAAAACACAAAAGTGTGTGAAGTATTTTTGTTCTGGATAACATAAATAGATTATTGAATAGTTTGCATTAGAAATCACCTAACAAATATGCATGTATGCAATATTTTTGGTCGTATCCAAGGTAGTCATTTCCTCATCAGGTGGAGTGGAAGTAGAGGATGCACGTGGTGTCCATGATGAAGATCGACCTGCAGAAAAGTTAGTTCGCGTCAATGCCTGTCGATCATGCACTTCACGTTCAGCTTTACAAGCAAGATGGAATAAACGAATGATATTAGTATAATCCTTATACTCTAGAATGGTCTGAATCTCTCTATTCAATCCACCCATGAAACGTACAAGCATAGCTTTATTCTCCTCAACAATACCACATCTAATGATGCCAGTTTGTAATTCCTGATAATATTCTTCTACAGAATTTTTTCCTTGTCTTAAACGCTGCAATTTTTGACGTAATTCACGTTGATAATATGGTGGAACCCAACGAGTACACATAGCAGTTTTCAAAGCAGCCCAAGTAGTTGGAGTAGGATATAATCTACAATGTTCAGACCACCAAACACATGCAAACCTAGTGAAAGCACAAACAGCAGCAGGAACACGTCTCTCCTCAGGATATTGTAAACATGTAAATCGTTGTTCAGTTTCTAACTCCCAAGTAAGATATATATCAGGAACATATCTATCCTCAAATGGTGAAATATGCAATTTTAGTTTAGGAAGATGGTCATGTACCTCAGGTGGTGGTGCAGCCCTACCGTTGCTATGATATGCATGAGGACGACCTGGTGGTGGTGGTGCTGGTGGTTGCACGTAGTTCTGATTTTGGTCAACCTCATCCTCGTAATGGTCCTCCACCTCTGCAGTAGTAGCAGGAGCGGCTGAAGCATCAACAGCGGCACCAGAATTTTGCCCAGGGTCAATGGGAACGCGCTGTGCTCGTCCCACTTGATTTGGAAAGCGACGTTGTTGTTGTTGTTGTTGTTGTCGAGGTGCGTTAGGGGCAGCCGGTGGTGGTGGTGGAAGACGCACGAGCAATTCATTAAACTTGTTATCGAGCTTTGTTTCGAACGTCTTCTCCATGCCATCTATCTTCTCCATGGCCTCTTCAAATCTGTTTAGCACATCTTGCACCTGTCCACTCATCATTTGCTGAAATTTATCATGCAACTCCTTATTCGTCATGTTCTCCCAGTCAGTCTCGTCAGCTTGTGATCCTACCATGGTTAGCAGCAATAGAAACACACAAGAATATGATCCTACAGACTACTAACAAGAGGTGGTGGTGGATGTCACAAATCCGTCAAGCAAATCTCAAATTCTTACCAGTTCTTACCCAGCAGCAGGCGGAGATCGGCAATCATCGTAGTCAAAACTCTCAAAGCTTGGATAGAGCGATTACCAGGGAGTGTCAAACGCACGGCGTAGATGTATGTGGAGCTAGGAAGGCTTATAATATCGTAGCAAAAAGGGTCAGCAATTATCAATTCAGAGATGCAAAGTTGAATAAACGCTCAACGACGGTACTGTGCTGGTCCTAGGCTAGACCGTACTAGAGACGCGAGCCTAGAACGCGAACAAAATCACGACGCGGCACGTAAACAAGGGAGGAGCACTCTCTGAATTTTTTTTCTTTTTTTTCACTTTTTTTGCACTTTTTTCCTTTTTTTGCTCTGCAACAAATTTTTTTCGAAAAAGTCTACAAATGCTCTAAAAACTTTTTCCTCCTCTTTTTTTTGAGTTTGGAACTATTTTTCTTCTGCGGGTAGCACGAAATCTCAGGAGTCCTACTCTGTCACGACTAGAAGTATCGCGTGATCTGGAACTCAAAAACAAAGCAACAAATACTGGACTCAGACTAGGACTGGTAGCGGAGATGAATCTGGTGGAACTGGGACTGGTGGCGACGATGAATCTGGTGGAACTCGGACTGGTGGTTGTATATGGCGATGGTATATGTGGACTCAGATTGGTGATTGTATATGGCGATGGTATATGTGGACCCGGATTGGTGGTTGTATATTGCAGCGGTGATGTATATGGTGGGGTGGTGGTATATGGCAATGATGATGGCGATGGTGCGGCGGCGGCATGACAACCTGTGATTAGAACTCGAAACTCTAAGGGACTAGACGCGAAGACCAACAACTTGACACGACGATGCAACCGCAAATTCAATAAAGCAAAACTCTAAAAAGACTATGCAAAGGCTCAGATTGGTTCGGATATGATGAACTAACCCTAATTTTTTTGGCTTTTTTCGTGGACTGTAGGTATGAAGAACAGACACTAAAAACCAGAAACTCGATACACAATGCAACCGAAAATTCAACAATGCAAAAACTAAGTGATAATAGCGAAAGGCTCAGACTGTCTGGGACACGGATGAACTAATCTAACTCTTTTTTTTGGCTTTTTCTTTTGGACTCTAAGTATGAAGAACGGATGCAATCTAGACTAGTAAAAACTGGAAAATCTCACCGAGCAACCTGAAAATTTGATACCACTTGATAGAGGCAAAGGTGTCCCGTCTTTCGATGAGATGGTGGCTATCGTTTTAGAGGAAGTCGACTTTGACGATCCGACTACGAACGTGCGAGGATGTCGCGCCTTAGCAATCGCTAAACCAACTCCGATGGGTTATTGACCACGTCGGAGCACGATCAACCTGACGACAAGGGCCTGTTTCCTGCGAGCAAACGAAGAACAAGCAAGAAACTGAGATTGCAATCTGGATATTGTGAATATAAGATGAAAGCTTTATTGATCAAGGTGGGATTCTGTGACGTCTTGGTCTGGTCGTTGGACACAAACGAAGTACACGAAGTTGCAGCTATGGCGAACTTTTAGTCTAAACAAAACCCAAAGTCTAAACGACGCCCTAAGGGCTGTATATATGGAGGAAGAGGGGGGAATTTCGTGGCCCTTGGAAGAGGGGTCCGAAACCAACCCTAACTCTTGCTTCCCCACACATCCGGACTCTAAAAACAGCCTATATGATAGAGGCAAAGGTGTCCCGTCTTTCGATGAGATGGTGGATTTCGCTTTGGTGGAAGTCGACTTTGACGATCCGACTACGAACGTGCGAGGACGTCGCGCCTTAGCAATCGCTAAACCAACTCCGAGAGGTTATTGACCACGCCGGAGCACGATCAACCTGACCACGAGGGTCTGTTTCCTGCGAGCAAACGAAGAACAAGCAAGAAACTAAGATTGCAATCTGGATATTGCGAATATAAGATGAAAGCTTTATTGATCAAGGTGGGGTTCTGTGACGCCTTTGTCTGGTCGTTGAACACAAACGAAGTACGCGAAGTTGCAGCTATGGCGAACTTTTAATCTAAACAAAATCCAAAGTCTAAACGATGCCCTAAGGGCTGTATATATGGAGGAAGAGGGGGAATTTCGTGGCCCTTGGTGGAGGGGTCCGAAATCAACCCTATCTCTTATTTCCCCACACATACGGACTCTAAAAATAGCCTATACTTATGTATTTCGAAATTACATGGGCCTGGCCCAATAATAAGGTGACGCAGCACCTAAAATAGCCTCGGGACGAAATTTATGAAGTGGCATCTTGTATATTTCGTCCAAGGCTTCATGCACCCATTATGGTGGCTTCAAAGTCCTGAAATCATCACTTGTCACTCCGTTCTTGTTTCCCTTGCGCATGCCATCATCTCCATGCTTGTTCTTGCTCCAATGTTCATCCTTCTCCAAGCTAGGCCCTTCATTTGTAAGCAAAACAAATGTATCCAATTTAGGCAGCATCATATTCTCATGAACATTAGAATCATTACCAAGAAACGAAAGTACCTGGTAATTTAATTGGCGTGCACGAGCTCTAGTAATTGGTCCAGTATGTATAGCAGCAGGGGCTGTGGGTGTAACAATTGTATTGATGTCCTCATCACCTGTACTTAGTGTTCCTTGGGAGGATATATCTATGGACTTTGTTTTAGGTTTACCTCGAACAAAGAAGGGGAGGGATAGCATATTTGTTGTCGTGGATAGATTCTCGAAAATGGCACACTTTATACCATGTCATAAAAGCGATGATGCTGTTAATGTTGCTGATTTGTTCTTTCGTGAAATTATTCGCTTGCATGGTGTGCCAAATACTATTGTTTCAGATCGTGATACTAAATTTCTTAGCCACTTTTGGAGATGTTTATGGGCTAAGTTGGGGACTAAACTGCTTTTTAGTACTACTTGTCACCCCCAAACTGATGGACAAACTGAAGTAGTCAATAGAACGTTGTCTACTATGCTTAGGGCTGTTTTGAAGAATAATAAGAAAATGTGGGAGGAATGCTTGCCTCATATTGAATTTGCTTATAATCGTTCATTGCATTCTACTACTAAGATGTGCCCTTTTGAAGTTGTGTATGGTTTGCTACCTCGTGCACCTATTGATTTGTTGCCTCTTCCATCTTCGGAGAAGGTTAATTTTGATGCTAAACAACGTGCTGAATTGATTTTAAAAATGCATGAGTTAACTAAGGAAAACATTGAGCGTATGAATGCTAAATATAAACTTGCTGGAGATAAGGGTAGAAAACATGTTGTGTTTGCACTTGGAGATCTTGTTTGGTTACATTTGCGTAAGGATAGATTTCCTGATTTGCGCAAATCAAAGCTAATGCCACGTGCTGATGGTCCCTTTAAGGTGTTAGAGAAAATAAATGATAATGCATATAAACTTGAGCTGCCTGCAGATTTTGGGGTTAGTCCCACTTTTAACATTGCAGATTTGAAGCCTTATTTGGGTGAGGAAGATGGACTTCCGTCGAGGATGACTTCATTTCAAGAAGGGGAGGATGATGAGGACATCAATACAATTGTTACACCCACAGCCCCTGCTGCTATACATACTGGACCAATTACTAGAGCTCGTGCACGCCAACTAAATTACCAGGTACTTTCGTTTCTTGGTAATGATTCTAATGTTCATGAGAATATGATGCTGCCTAAATTGGATACATTTGTTTTGCTTACAAATGAAGGGCCTAGCTTGGAGAAGGGTGAACATTGGAGCAAGAACAAGCATGGAGATGATGGCATGCGCAAGGGGAACAAGAACGGAGTTACAAGTGATGATTTCAGGACTTTGAAGCCACCATAATGGGTGCATGAAGCCTTGGACGAAATATACAAGATACCACTTCATAAATTTCGTCCCGAGGCTATTTTAGGTGCTGCGTCACCTTATTATTGGGCCAGGCCCATGTAATTTCGAAATACATAAGTATAGGCTATTTTTAGAGTCCGTATGTGTGGGGAAACAAGAGATAGGGTTGATTTCGGACCCCTCCACCAAGGGCCACGAAATTCCCCCCTCTTCCTCCATATATACAGCCCTTAGGGCATGGTTTAGACTTTGGGTTTTGTTTATGATAGAGGCAAAGGTGTCCCGTCTTTCGATGAGATGGTGGATTTCGCTTTGGTGGAAGTCGACTTTGACGATCCGACTACGAACGTGCGAGGACGTCGCGCCTTAGCAATCGCTAAACCAACTCCGAGAGGTTATTGACCGCGCCGGAGCACGATCAACCTGACCACGAGGGTCTGTTTCCTGCGAGCAAACGAAGAACAAGCAAGAAACTGAGATTGCAATCTGGATATTGCGAATATAAGATGAAAGCTTTATTGATCAAGGTGGGGTTCTGTGACGCCTTTGTCTGGTCGTTGAACACAAACGAAGTACGCGAAGTTGCAGCTATGGCGAACTTTTAATCTAAACAAAACCCAAAGTCTAAACGATGCCCTAAGGGCTGTATATATGGAGAAAGAGGGGGGAATTTCGTGGCCCTTGGTGGAGGAGTCCGAAATCAACCCTATCTCTTGTTTCCCCACACATACGGACTCTAAAAATAGCCTATACTTATGTATTTCGAAATTACATGGGCCTGGCCCAATAATAAGGTGACGCAGCACCTAAAATAGCCTCGGGACGAAATTTATGAAGTGGCATCTTGTATATTTCGTCCAAGGCTTCATGCACCCATTATGGTGGCTTCAAAGTCCTGAAATCATCACTTGTAACTCCGTTCTTGTTCTTGCTCCAATGTTCATCCTTCTCCAAGCTAGGCCCTTCATTTGTAAGCAAAACAAATGTATCCAATTTAGGCAGCATCATATTCTCATGAACATTAGAATCATTACCAAGAAACGAAAGTACCTGGTCATTTAGTTGGCGTGCACGAGCTCTAGTAATTGGTCCAGTATGTATAGCAGCAGGGGCTGTGGGTGTAACAATTGTATTGATGTCCTCATCATCCTCCCCTTCTTGAAATGAAGTCGTCCTCGACGGAAGTTCATCTTCCTCACCCAAATAAGGCTTCAAATCTGCAATGTTAAAAGTGGGACTAACCCCAAAATCTGCAGGCAGCTCAAGTTTATATGCATTATCATTTATTTTCTCTAACACCTTAAAGGGACCATCAGCACGTGGCGTTAACTTTGATTTGCGCAAATCAGGAAATCTATCCTTACGCAAATGTAACCAAACAAGATCTCCAGGTGCAAACACAACATGTTTTCTACCCTTATCTCCAGCAAGTTTATATTTAGCATTCATGTGCTCAATGTTTTCCTTAGTTAACTCATGCATTTTTAAAATCAATTCAGCACGTTGTTTAGCATCAAAATTAACCTTCTCCGAAGATGGAAGAGGCAACAAATCAATAGGTGCACGAGGTAGGAAACCATACACAACTTCAAAAGGGCACATCTTAGTAGTAGAATGCAATGAACGATTATAAGCAAATTCAATATGAAAGCATTCCTCCCACATTTTCTTATTATTCTTCAAAACAGCCCTAAGCATAGTAGACAACGTTCTATTGACTACTTCAGTTTGTCCATCAGTTTGGGGGTGACAAGTAGTACTAAAAAGCAGCTTAGTCCCCAACTTAGCCCATAAACATCTCCAAAAGTGGCTAAGAAATTTAGTATCACGATCTGAAACAATAGTATTTGGCACACCATGCAAGCGAATAATTTCACGAAAGAACAAATTAGCAACATTAACAGCATCATCACTTTTATGACATGGTATAAAGTGTGCCATTTTCGAGAATCTATCCACGACAACAAATATGCTATCCCTCCCCTTCTTTGTTCGAGGTAAACCTAAAACAAAGTCCATAGATATATCCTCCCAAGGAACACTAGGTACAGGCAAAGGCATATATAAACCATGAGGATTGAGTCGTGACTTAGCTTTTTGACATGTAGTGCAGCGAGCAATAAAACGCTCAACATCTTGTCTCATCTTTGGCCAAAAGAAATGTGTAGCAAGTACGTCCTCCGTCTTCTTCACGCCAAAGTGTCCCATTAATCCTCCTCCATGCGCCTCCTGCAACAACAAAAGACGAACGGAGCTAGCTGGAATGCATAGCTTGTTAGGACGAAACACAAATCCATCATTAACAACAAACTTGTTCCACATTCTTCCTTCTTTACAATTCTGCATTACATCTTTAAAATCAGCATCATGCACATATTGATCTTTGATGGTCTCCAAACCAAATATTTTGAAGTCAAGTTGTGAAAGCATAGTATAGCGACGAGACAATGCATCAGCAATAACATTTTCTTTTCCCTTCTTGTGTTTAATGACATAAGGGAAAGTCTCAATGAATTCTACCCATTTAGCATGTCTACGATTCAGTTTAGCTTGACTTTTAATATGTTTCAAAGATTCATGATCAGAATGTATAACAAATTCTTTGGGCCATAAATAATGTTGCCATGTTTCTAAAGTCCGAACAAGAGCATATAATTCTTTATCATAAGTAGAATAATTCAGACTAGGCCCACTCAATTTTTCAGAAAAGTATGCAACAGGTTTGCCATCTTGTAATAACACACCTCCTAATCCAATTCCACTAGCATCACATTCAAGCTCAAAAGTCTTATTAAAATCAGGAAGTTGGAGTAAAGGAGCATGTGTCAACTTTTCTTTGAATACTGTGAAGGCTTCTTCCTGTGCGGTACACCAAAGAAAAGGCACATCTTTCTTTGTAAGTTCATTGAAAGGTGCAGCAATGGTGCTGAAATCTCTCACAAAACGCCTATAGAATCCAGCGAGGCCAAGAAAACTCCTCACTTGTGTGACCGTTTTGGGCTGCGGCCAAGTCTCAATAGCTTCAATCTTGGCTTTATCAACTTCAATTCCCTGTGGAGTAACACCATAGCCAAGAAAAGATACTCGGTCGTTGCAAAAGGTGCACTTCCCAAGGTTACCAAACAAACGTGCATCACGTAGAGCAATAAAAACAGCACGTAAATGTTCCAAATGTTCTTCCAAAGATCTGCTATAAATCAATATGTCATCAAAGTAAACTACCACAAATCGTCCAATGAAAGCACGTAAAACTTCGTTCATTAATCTCATGAAAGTACTAGGTGCATTAGTTAACCCAGAAGGCATGACTAACCACTCATATAATCCAAACTTAGTTTTGAATGCTGTTTTCCATTCATCTCCCAATTTCATACGAATTTGATGGTATCCACTACGTAAATCAACTTTGGAGAATATTGTAGAGCCACTCAATTCATCAAGCATATCATCTAGCCTAGGAATAGGATGACGATAACGAATAGTAATATTATTAATGCCTCTACAATCAACACACATACGTGATGTACCATCCTTTTTCGGCACTAGAATAATAGGAACAGCACAAGGACTAAGGGATTCGCGTATATAACCTTTGTCGAGAAGCTCTTGTACTTGACGCATAATCTCCTTCGTCTCCTCTGGATTGGTACGGTATGGTGCACGGTTTGGCAGTGAAGCACCGGGAATTAAGTCAATCTGATGCTCAATCCCTCGAATAGGCGGTAATCCCGGTGGCACGTCTTGTGGAAAGACGTCAGCGAACTCCTGCAAAATGTTAGTGACAGCAGGAGGCAAAGAGGAAGGCACGTCCTCGAATGAAAATAATGCCTCTTTGTACACAAAAGCATAGCAAACAGATTTGCTGAAATCTAGCTTATCAATATCAGATTTGGTGGCAAATAAACATGCACTTTTCAATTTAATTTCAGAAGCAACACTAGATGGTTTATTATTAGGCTTCATTTGTTGCTCAAATTCTTTTGCCACAATCTGATTTTCACTCTTATTCGTCTCCTGTTTTGCTTTATTAGCTCTATTAATATCATCTTTCAAAATGGAATCAGGAGTCATAGGAAGCAAAGTAATATTTTTATCCTTATGAACAAGAGTATAGTGATTGTTTCTACCATGGTGTACAGAATTTTTATCAAATTGCCATGGTCTACCAAGTAATAAGGAACATGCTTGCATAGGTACCACATCACAATCAACATAATCAGCATATGTAGATATACTAAAATGCACACGAACAGTACGTGTTACCTTAACCTTGCCGCTGTTGTTGAACCATTGGATGTAGTAAGGATGTGGATGTGGTCTTGTGGTGAGAGAAAGCTTCTCCACCATCTCCATGCTAGCCAAATTGTTGCAGCTCCCTCCGTCTATGATGACGCGCACAGAACGTTCCTTCACAACTCCCTTGGTATGGAACAAATTGTGCCTCTGATTTTGCTCAGCTTGTGTGATCTGCACACTCAAAACACGTTGAGCAACTAAACATTCATACCTGTCAGCGTCTTCAGGAGCCATGTATTGCGTCTCATTATCAGAATCATCTCCACCATGTTCTTCACGTGTAATAAGAGCCAAAGTCTCCTCATCATAGTCACTAGCGGACTCATATCCACCATCCGCGGTAGCAATCATCACACGCGGAGATTTGCATTCTCTCGCATAATGACCTCCTCCCTTACAACGACGACAAATAATATCACTTGTGTGCCCTGTTGATGCTATGGAAGAAGATGATGAGGACATCAATACAATTGTTACACCCACAGCCCCTGCTGCTATACATACTGGACCAATTACTAGAGCTCGTGCACGCCAACTAAATTACCAGGTACTTTCGTTTCTTGGTAATGATTCTAATGTTCATGAGAATATGATGCTGCCTAAATTGGATACATTTGTTTTGCTTACAAATGAAGGGCCTAGCTTGGAGAAGGATGAACATTGGAGCAAGAACAAGCATGGAGATGATGGCATGCGCAAGGGGAACAAGAACGGAGTTACAAGTGATGATTTCAGGACTTTGAAGCCACCATAATGGGTGCATGAAGCCTTGGACGAAATATACAAGATGCCACTTCATAAATTTCGTCCCGAGGCTATTTTAGGTGCTGCGTCACCTTATTATTGGGCCAGGCCCATGTAAGTTCGAAATACATAAGTATAGGCTATTTTTAGAGTCCGTATGTGTGGGGAAACAAGAGATAGGGTTGATTTCGGACTCCTCCACCAAGGGCCACGAAATTCCCCCCTCTTCCTCCATATATACAGCCCTTAGGGCATCGTTTAGACTTTGGGTTTTGTTTAGATTAAAAGTTCGCCATAGCTGCAACTTCGCGTACTTCGTTTGTGTTCAACGACCAGACAAAGGCGTCACAGAACCCCACCTTGATCAATAAAGCTTTCATCTTATATTCGCAATATCCAGATTGCAATCTTAGTTTCTTGCTTGTTCTTCGTTTGCTCGCAGGAAACAGACCCTCGTGGTCAGGTTGATCGTGCTCCGGCGTGGTCAATAACCTCTCGGAGTTGGTTTAGCGATTGCTAAGGCGCGACGTCCTCGCACGTTCGTAGTCGGATCGTCAAAGTCGACTTCCACCAAAGCGAAATCCACCATCTCATCGAAAGACGGGACACCTTTGCCTCTATCAGTAGAATAATTCAGACTAGGCCCACTCAATTTTTCAGAAAAGTATGCAACAGGTTTGCCATCTTGTAAGAACACACCTCCTAATCCAATTCCACTAGCATCACATTCAAGCTCAAAAGTCTTATTAAAATCAGGAAGTTGGAGTAAAGGAGCATGTGTCAACTTATCTTTCAATACCGTGAAGGCTTCTTCCTGTGCGGTACCCCAAAGAAAAGGCACATCTTTCTTTGTAAGCTCATTGAGAGGTGCAGCAATGGTGCTGAAATCTCTCACAAAACGCCTATAGAATCCAGCGAGGCCAAGAAAACTCCTCACTTGTGTGACCGTTTTGGGCTGCGGCCAACTCTCAATAGCTTCAATCTTGGCTTTATCAACTTCAATTCCCTGTGGAGTAACAACATAGCCAAGAAAAGATACTCGGTCGGTGCAAAAGGTGCACTTCTCAAGGTTACCAAACAAACGTGCATCACGTAGAGCAATAAAAACAGCACGTAAATGTTCCAAATGTTCTTCCAAAGATCTGCTATAAATCAATATGTAATCAAAGTAAACTACCACAAATCGTCCAATGAAAGCACGTAAAACTTCGTTCATTAATCTCATGAAAGTACTAGGTGCATTAGTTAACCCAAAAGGCATGACTAACCACTCATATAATCCAAACTTAGTTTTGAATGCTGTTTTCCATTCATCTCCCAATTTCATATGAATTTGATGGTATCCATTACGCAAATCAACTTTGGAGAATATTGTAGAGCCACTCAATTCATCAAGCATATCATCTAGCCTAGGAATAGGATGACGATAACGAATAGTAATATTATTAATGCCTCTACAATCAACACACATACGTGATGTACCATCCTTTTTCGGCACTAGAATAATAGGAACAGCACAAGGACTAAGGGATTCGCGTATATAACCTTTGTCGAGAAGCTCTTGTACTTGACGCATAATCTCCTTCGTCTCCTCTGGATTGGTACGGTATGGTGCACGGTTTGGCAGTGAAGCACCGGGAATTAAGTCAATCTGATGCTCAATCCCTCGAATAGGCGGTAATCCCGGTGGCACGTCTTGTGGAAAAACGTCAGCGAACTCCTGCAAAATGTTGGTGACAGCAGGAGGCAAAGAGGATGGCACGTCCTCGAATGAAAATAATGCCTCTTTGCACACAAAAGCATAGCAAACAGATTTGCTGAAATCTAGCTCATCAATATCAGATTTGGTGGCAAATAAACATGCACTTTTCAATTTAATTTCAGAAGCAACACTAGATGGTTTATTATTAGGCTTCATTTGTTGCTCAAATTCTTTTGCCACAATCTGATTTTCACTCTTATTCTTCTCCTGTTTTGCTTTATTAGCTCTATTAATATCATCTTTCAAAATGGAATCAGGAGTCATAGGAAGCAAAGTAATATTTTTATCCTTATGAACAAGAGTATAGTGATTGTTTCTACCATGGTGTACAGAATTTTTATCAAATTGCCATGGTCTACCAAGTAATAAGGAACATGCTTGCATAGGTACCACATCACAATCAACATAATCAGCATATGTAGAGATACTAAAATGCACACGAACAATACGTGTTACCTTAACCTTGCCGCTGTTGTTGAACCATTGGATGTAGTAAGGATGTGGATGTGGTCTTGTGGTGAGAGAAAGCTTCTCGACCATCTCCATGCTAGCCAAGTTGTTGCAGCTCCCTCCGTCTATGATGACGCGCACAGAACGTTCCTTCACAACTCCCTTGGTATGGAACAAATTGTGCCTCTGATTTTGCTCAGCTTGTGTGATCTGCACACTCAAAACACGTTGAGCAACTAAACATTCATACCTGTCAGCGTCTTCAGGAGCCATGTATTGCGTCTCATTATCAGAATCATCTCCACCATGTTCTTCACGTGTAATAAGAGCCAAAGTCTCCTCATCATAGTCACTAGCGGACTCATATCCACCATCCGCGGTAGCAATCATCACACGCGGAGATTTGCATTCTCTTGCATAATGACCTCCTCCCTTACAACGACGACAAATAATATCACTTGTGTGCCCTGTTGATGCTATGGAAGAAGAAGAACGCTGTGTAGGCCCCGCAGGTGCGCTCTTGGCAGATAATGGTGGTTGTGCCTGTTTTCTTGTATCACGGCTGGAGGTGGCACCTGATGGAGGTGCTGGTGCAGTTGAAGTAGAAGATGCACGTGGTGTCCATGATGAAGGTCGGCCTGCAGAAAAGTTACTTCGCCCCAATGCTTGTCGATCCTGCACTTCACGTTCAGCTTTACAAGCAAGATGGAATAAACGAGTGATATTAGTATACTCCTTATAGTCTAGAATGGTCTGAATCTCTCTATTTAATCCACCCAGAAAACGTGCAAGCATAGCTTCATTCTCCTCAACAATACCACATCTAATCATGCCAGTTTGTAATTCCTGATAATATTCTTCTACAGACTTTTTCCTTGTCTTAAACGCTGCAATTTTTGAAGCAATTCACGTTGATAATATGGTGGAACCCAACGCGTACGCATAGCAGTTTTCAAAGCAGCCCAAGTAGTTGGAATAGGATATAATCTACAATGTTCAGACCACCATACACATGCAAAACTAGTGAAAGCACAAACAGCAGCAGCAACTCGTCTCTCCTCAGGATATTGTAAACATGTAAATCGTTGTTCAGTTTCTAACTCCCAAGTAAGATATATATCAGGAACATATCTACCCTCAAATGGTGGAATATTCAATTTCAGTTTAGGAATATGGACATCATCTCGTACCTGAGGTGGTGGTGCAGGCCTACCATTACGAATATATACCTGAGGTCGACCTGCTGGTGGTGGTGCTGGTGGCTGCTCGTAGATCTGATTTTGATCAACCTCATCCTCATAATCGCCCGCATACTCATCATCCTCCTGCGTACCAGCAACAGCAGTAGCAGGAGCCACAGAAGTATCAACAGCAGCACCAACAGTTTGGCCAAACGCAAGAGGAACACGGCTCGCTCGGCGAAGGTCTATTTCGCGACGTGGAGGTAGTCGTTGTTGTTGTTGTTGGAGAGGTGCGTTAGGTGCAGCGGGTGGTGGTGGTGGAAGACGCGCGAGCAATTCATTAAATCTGTTATCGAGCTTTGTTTCGAACGTCTTCTCAAGGCCAGTGATCTTCTCCATGGCCTCTTCAAAATTGTTCAGCACATCTTGCACCTGTTCAGTCATCATTTGCTGAAACTTATCATGAAGCTCCTTGTTCGATAAATTCTCCCAGTCAATCTCGTCGGCTTGTGATCCTGGCATGGTTAGCAGCAATAGAAACACACAAGAATATGATCCTACAGACTACGAACAAGTGGTGGTAGTGGGTGTCACAAATCCGTCAAGCAAAACTCAAATTCTTACCAGTTCTTACCAGCAACAGGCGGTGATCGGCAACCGTTGTAGTCAAAACTCTCAAAGCTTGGATAGAGCGATTACCAGGGAGAGTCAAACGCACGACGTAGATGTATGTGGAGCTGGGAAGGCTTATACTATGGTAGCAAAAAGGGTCAGCAATAATCAATTCAGAGATGCAAAGTTGAATAAACGCTCAACGACGGTACTGTGCTGGTCCTAGGCTAGACTGTGCTAGAGACGCGAGCCTAGAACACCAACAAAATCACGGCGCGGCACGTAAACAAGGGAAAAGCACACTCTGAAGAAAAAAAATTCGCTCCTTTTTTTTGCGCTCTTTTTTTTTTGCGCTGCTTTTTTTTTGCGAAAAATCACTATAATGGCGAGTGTCTCAAAACTCTTCCTAGCTCAAACTGACAGGATGGGCATGAAATTTTTCGACCAATTTTTTTTTCTTTTTGACTGCCCGGACCCAAAAACTGGAAACGGGTCAAAAAAAACTTCCTATAATGGCACCTGTCTCAAAACACTCAGAAACACCTAAAAATAGGATAGCCAGAAAATTTTTCGAAAAATGTGTTTTCGAAAAATTTTGGGCCTAAACGGAGCGTGGCTACCCGACTCTTTTTTTTTTCGAAACCTACTCCGGCAAGGAAACACAAATCGGAATCTAGATGGATCCCGAAAATAAACCTAATAAGCAAGGAACTCGGATTGGTGGTGGATATATGGTGGTGGTATATGGCAGCGGTGGTGGTAGCGGTGGTAGTATATGGATATGGATCGGTGGTGGTATATGGACACGGATTGGTGGTGGTATATGGATACGGATTCGGAGCGGTGGTGGTAGATGGCAGGGGCGATGATGATGGTGCGGCGGCGGCGTGACAACTTATGACCAGAACTCGAAACTCTAAAAGACTAGACTCTAAGACCAGCAACTAGACCGACGATGCAACCGCAAATTCAACAAAGCAAAACCCTAAAAAGATTATGCAAAGGCTCAGATTGGTTCGGATATGATGAACTAACCCTAATTTTTTTTTGTGTGGCTTTTTCGTGGACTGTAGGTATGAAGAACAGACTCGATCTAAACTACGAAAAACTGTAAAATCTCACCGAGCAACCTGGAAATCTGATACCACTTGCTAGAGGCAAAGGTGTCCCGTCTTTCGATGAGATGGTGGATTTCGCTTTGGTGGAAGTCGACTTTGACGATCCGACTACGAACGTGTGAGGACGTCGCGCCTTAGCAATCGCTAAACCAACTCTGAGAGGTTATTGACCACGCCGGAGCACGATCAACCTGACCACGAGGGTCTGTTTCCTGCGAGCAAACGAAGAACAAGCAAGAAACTAAGATTGCAATCTGGATATTGCGAATATAAGATGAAAGCTTTATTGATCAAGGTGGGGTTCTGTGACGCCTTTGTCTGGTCGTTGAACACAAACGAAGTACGCGAAGTTGCAGCTATGGCGAACTTTTAATCTAAACAAAACCCAAAGTCTAAACGATGCCCTAAGGGCTGTATATATGGAGGAAGAGGGGGGAATTTCGTGGCCCTTGGTGGAGGAGTCCGAAGTCAACCCTATCTCTTGTTTCCCCACACATACGGACTCTAAAAATAGCCTATACTTATGTATTTCGAAATTACATGGGCCTGGCCCAATAATAAGGTGACGCAGCACCTAAAATAGCCTCGGGACGAAATTTATGAAGTGGCATCTTGTATATTTCGTCCAAGGCTTCATGCATCCATTATGGTGGCTTCAAAGTCCTGAAATCATCACTTGTAACTCCGTTCTTGTTCTTGCTCCAATGTTCATCCTTCTCCAAGCTAGGACCTTCATTTGTAAGCAAAACAAATGTATCCAATTTAGGCAGCATCATATTCTCATGAACATTAGAATCATTACCAAGAAACGAAAGTACCTGGTAATTTAGTTGGCGTGCACGAGCTCTAGTAATTGGTCCAGTATGTATAGCAGCAGGGGCTGTGGGTGTAACAATTGTATTGATGTCCTCATCACTATACTTTAAGTATTTCGAAAATACATGGGCCTGGCCCAATAATAAGGTGACGCAGCACCTAAAATAGCCTCTGGATGAAATTTATGAAGTGGCATCTTGTATATTTCGTCCAAGGCTTCATGCACTCCTTATGGTGGCTTCAAAGTCCTGAAATCATCACTTGTAACTCCGTTCTGGATCCCCTTGCGCATGCCATCATCTCCACGCTTGAACTTGTTCCAAGGTTCTTCTTGTCCAAGCTAGGCCCTTCATTTGTAAACAAGAGAAATGTATCCAATTTAGCCAGCATCATATTCTCATGAACATTAGAATCGTTACCAAGAAACGAAAGTACCTGATAATTCAATTGGCGTGCGTGAGCTCTAGTAATTGGTCCAATATGTATAGCAGCAGGGGCTATGGGTGTAACAATGGTATTGATGTCCTCATCATGGACGTGGACTCGGATTATCCTGATGGCGGTGGATATGCGGAATATGGCAGCGGTGATGACGATGGCGGTATATGGCAGTGGTGATGATGATGGTGGTATATGGCAGCGGTGATGATGATGATGCGGTGGCGGCGTGACTACTTGTGAACAGAACTCGAAACTCTAAAGGACTAGATACTAAGACCAGCAACCAGACACGACGATGCGACCGCAAATTCAACATAGCAAATACAGAAAAGATTATGCAAAGGCTCAGATTGGTTCAGATAGGATGAACTAACCCTAATTTCTTTTTTGGCTTTTTTGTGCATTATAGGTATGAAGAACATACTCGATCTAAACTACGAAAAACTGTAAAATCTCACCGAGCAACCTGGAAATCTGATACCACTTGATAGAGGCAAAGGTGTCCCGTCTTTCGATGAGATGGTGGCTATCGTTTTGGAGGAAGTCGACTTTGACGATTCGACTACGAACGTGCGAGGACGTCGCGCCTTAGCAATCGCTAAACCAACTCTGAGAGGTTATTGACCACGCCGGAGCTCGATCAACCTGACCACGAAGGTCTGTTCCTGCAGGCAAACAAAGAACAAGCAAAAATTGAGATTGCAAATCTGGATATTGCGAATATAAGATGAAAGCCTTATTGATTAAGGTGAGGTTCTGTGACGCCTTTGTCTGGTCGTTGAACACAAACGAAGTACACGAAGTTGTAGCTATGGCGAACTTTAATCTAAACAAAACCCGAAGTCTAAACGATGCCCTAAGGGTTGTATATATGGAGGAGAGAGGGGGAATTTCGTGGCCCTTGGTGGAGGGGTCCGAAACCAACCCTAACTCTTGTTTCCCCACACATACGGACTCTAAAAACAGCCTATACTTAAGTACTTCGAAAATACATGGGCCTGTCCCAATAATAAGGTGACGCAGCACCTAGAATAGCCTCTGGACGAAATTTATGAAGTGGCATCGTGTATATTTTGTCCAAGGCTTCATGCACTCATTATGGTGGCTTCAAAGTCCTGGAATCATCACTTGTAACTCCGTTCTTATTCCCCTTGCGCCTGCCATCATCTCCATGCTTGAACTTGCTCCAAGGTTCATCTTTCTTGTCCAAGCTAGGCCCTTCATTTGTAAGCAAAACAAATGTATCCAATTTAGGCAGCATCATATTCTTATGAACATTAGAATCGTTACCAAGAAACGGAAGTACCTGATAATTCAATTGGCGTGCACGAGCTCTAGTAATTGGTCCAGTATGTATAACATCAGGGGTTGTGGGTGTAACAATGGTATTGATGTCCTCGTCACCACTGGCAGGACTAGCCTCGCGAGGGTGCCTGGAGGGACCAGCTGATAGAGGCGGAGGTGTCCCGTCTTTCGATGAGATGATGGATATCGCTTTGGTGGAAGTCGACTTTGACGATCCGACTACGAACGTGCGAGGACGTCGCGCCTTAGCAATCGCTAAACCAACTCCGAGAGGTTATTGACCACGCCGGAGCACGATCAACCTGACCACGAGGGTCTGTTTCCTGCGAGCAAACGAAGAACAAGCAAGAAACTAAGATTGCAATCTGGATATTGCGAATATAAGATGAAAGCTTTATTGATCAAGGTGGGGGTCTGTGACGCCTTTGTCTGGTCGTTGAACACAAATGAAGTACGCGAAGTTGCAGCTATGGCGAACTTTTAATCTAAACAAAACCCAAAGTCTAAACGATGCCCTAAGGGCTGTATATATGGAGGAAGAGGGGGGAATTTCGTGGCCCTTGGTGGAGGGGTCCGAAATCAACCCTATCTCTTGTTTCCCCACACATACGGACTCTAAAAATAGCCTATACTTAAGTATTTCGAAATTACATGGGCCTGGCCCAATAACAAGGTGAAGCAGCACCTAAAATAGCCTCGGGACGAAATTTATGAAGTGGCATCTTGTATATTTCGTCCAAGGCTTCATGCACCCATTATGGTGGCTTCAAAGTCCTGAAATCATCACTTGTAACTCCGTTCTTGTTCCCCTTGCGCATGCCATCATCTCCATGCTTGTTCTTGCTCCAATGTTCATCCTTCTCCAAGCTAGGCCCTTCATTTGTAAGCAAAACAAATGTATCCAATTTAGGCAGCATCATATTCTCATGAACATTAGAATCATTACCAAGAAACGAAAGTACCTGGTAATTTAGTTGGCGTGCACGAGCTCTAGTAATTGGTCCAGTATGTATAGCAGCAGGGGCTTGGGGTGTAACAATTGTATTGATGTCCTCATCACCAGCCTTGTGAGGACCGACCATAGGGAAAGGCTGGCCTCCCTCCGCTACTGCCACCACCAAGGAGGAACGACGACCATCATCAATACGAGGGGGATGTGGGCTTCCATGAGCCGCGTGCCATCGCCTGCATCCTGGGTGGCGCCCAGGCCCCAGCCTCCCAGCGCATCTTCAAGCGGTTTGCCCGCGACGTGAACACGACGCTCCCCAGGCTCGAGGCCACGCGCCCTCTCAGGTGGTCCAAATGTGCCATTACCTTCATGATGCAGAGCATCCTATGGACATCACCATGTCAAGAGTCCGTTCGGCGGGTGACACGTGCGACATCTACTTCACATACATAAAGGTGAATCATCTCTTTTACACGTGCTCACTTGACCCCTTCGAGGATGGTATACTACTTGACACTTCTCCCGTGTGCATGCATAGGTATTGTCAGAGCTTCACATATGTTGAGGAGGAGTGCAAACGCCAAGCAACAACTACACCATCCGCGAGTGATGAGGACATCAATACAATTGTTACACCCACAGCCCCTGCTGCTATACATACTGGACCAATTACTAGAGCTCGTGCACGCCAACTAAATTACCAGGTACTTTCGTTTCTTGGTAATGATTCTAATGTTCATGAGAATATGATGTTTTGCTTACAAATGAAGGGCCTAGCTTGGAGAAGGATGAACATTGGAGCAAGAACAAGCATGGAGATGATGGCATGCGCAAGGGGAACAAGAACGGAGTTACAAGTGATGATTTCAGGACTTTGAAGCCACCATAATGGGTGCATGAAGCCTTGGACGAAATATACAAGATGCCACTTCCTAAATTTCGTCCCGAGGCTATTTTAGGTGCTGCGTCACCTTATTATTGGGCCAGGCCCATGTAATTTCGAAATACATAAGTATAGGCTATTTTTAGAGTCCGTATGTGTGGGGAAACAAGAGATAGGGTTGATTTCGGACCCCTCCACCAAGGGCCACGAAATTCCCCCCTCTTCCTCCATCTATACAGCCCTTAGGGCATCGTTTAGACTTTGGGTTTTGTTTAGATTAAAAGTTCGCCATAGCTGCAACTTCGCGTACTTCGTTTGTGTTCAACGACCAGACAAAGGCGTCACAGAACCCCACCTTGATCAATAAAGCTTCCATCTTATATTCGCAATATCCAGATTGCAATCTTAGTTTCTTGCTTGTTCTTCGTTTGCTCGCAGGAAACAGACCCTCGTGGTCAGGTTGATCGTGCTCCGGCGTGGTCAATAACCTCTCGGAGTTGGTTTAGCGATTGCTAAGGCGCGACGTCCTCGCACGTTCGTAGTCGGATCGTCAAAGTCGACTTCCACCAAAGCGAAATCCACCATCTCATCGAAAGACGGGACACCTTTGCCTCTATCAAGTGGTATCAGATTTCCAGGTTGCTCGGTGAGATTTTACAGTTTTTCGTAGTTTAGATCGAGTCTGTTCTTCATACCTACAGTCCACGAAAAAGCCAAAAAAAATTAGGGTTAGTTCATCATATCCGAACCAATCTGAGCCTTTGCATAATCTTTTTAGGGTTTTGCTTTGTTGAATTTGCGGTTGCATCGTCGTGTCTAGTTGCTGGTCTTAGAGTCTAGTCTTTTAGAGTTTCGAGTTCTGGTCATAAGTTATCACGCCGCCGCCGCACCATCATCATCGCCCCTGCCATCTACCACCACCGCACCGAATCCGTATCCATATACCACCACCAATCCGTGTCCATATACCACCACCGATCCATATCCATATACTACCACCGCTACCACCACCGCTGCCATATACCACCACCATATATCCACCACCAATCCGAGTTCCTTGCTTATTAGGTTTACCTCGAACAAAGAAGGGGAGGGATAGCATATTTGTTGTCGTGGATAGATTCTCGAAAATGGCACACTTTATACCATGTCATAAAAGCGATGATGCTGTTAATGTTGCTGATTTGTTCTTTCGTGAAATTATTCGCTTGCATGGTGTGCCAAATACTATTGTTTCAGATCGTGATACTAAATTTCTTAGCCACTTTTGGAGATGTTTATGGGCTAAGTTGGGGACTAAACTGCTTTTTAGTACTACTTGTTACCCCCAAACTGATGGACAAACTGAAGTAGTCAATAGAACGTTGTCTACTATGCTTAGGGCTGTTTTGAAGAATAATAAGAAAATGTGGGAGGAATGCTTGCCTCATATTGAATTTGCTTATAATCGTTCATTGCATTCTACTACTAAGATGTGCCCTTTTGAAGTTGTGTATGGTTTCCTACCTCGTGCACCTATTGATTTGTTGCCTCTTCCATCTTCGGAGAAGGTTAATTTTGATGCTAAACAACATGCTGAATTGATTTTAAAAATGCATGAGTTAACTAAGGAAAACATTGAGCGTATGAATGCTAAATATAAACTTGCTGGAGATAAGGGTAGAAAACATGTTGTGTTTGCACCTGGTGATCTTGTTTGGTTACATTTGCGTAAGGATAGATTTCCTGATTTGCGCAAATCAAAGCTAATGCCACGTGCTGATGGTCCCTTTAAGGTGTTAGAGAAAATAAATGATAATGCATATAAACTTGAGCTGCCTGCAGATTTTGGGGTTAGTCCCACTTTTAACATTGCAGATTTGAAGCCTTATTTGGGTGAGGAAGATGAACTTCCGTCGAGGACGACTTCATTTCAAGAAGGGGAGGATGATGAGGACATCAATACAATTGTTACACCCACAGCCCCTGCTGCTATACATACTGGACCAATTACTAGAGCTCGTGCACGCCAACTAAATTACCAGGTACTTTCGTTTCTTGGTAATGATTCTAATGTTCATGAGAATATGATGCTGCCTAAATTGGATACATTTGTTTTGCTTACAAATGAAGGGCCTAGCTTGGAGAAGGATGAACATTGGAGCAAGAACAAGCATGGAGATGATGGCATGCGCAAGGGGAACAAGAACGGAGTTACAAGTGATGATTTCAGGACTTTGAAGCCACCATAATGGGTGCATGAAGCCTTGGAGGAAATATACAAGATGCCACTTCATAAATTTCGTCCCGAGGCTATTTTAGGTGCTGCGTCACCTTATTATTGGGCCAGGCCCATGTAATTTCGAAATACATAAGTATAGGCTATTTTTAGAGTCCGTATGTTTGGGGAAACAAGAGATAGGGTTGATTTCGGACCCCTCCACCAAGGGCCACGAAATTCCCCCCTCTTCCTCCATATATACAGCCCTTAGGGCATCGTTTAGACTTTGGGTTTTGTTTAGATTAAAAGTTCGCCATAGTTGCAACTTCGCGTACTTCGTTTGTGTTCAACGACCAGACAAAGGCGTCACAGAACCCCACCTTGATCAATAAAGCTTTCATCTTATATTCGCAATATCCAGATTGCAATCTTAGTTTCTTGCTTGTTCTTCGTTTGCTCGCAGGAAACAGACCCTCGTGGTCAGGTTGATCGTGCTCCGGCGTGGTCAATAACCTCTCGGAGTTGGTTTAGCGATTGCTAAGGCGCGACGTCCTCGCACGTTCGTAGTCGGATCGTCAAAGTCGACTTCCACCAAAGCGAAATCCACCATCTCATCGAAAGACGGGACACCTCGCCTCTATCAAGTGGTATCAGATTTCCAGGTTGCTCGGTGAGATTTTACAGTTTTTCGTAGTTTAGATCGAGTCTGTTCTTCATACCTATAGTCCACGAAAAAGCCACAAAAAAAATTAGGGTTAGTTCATCATATCCGAACCAATCTGAGCCTTGCATAATCTTTTTAGGGTTTTGCTTTGTTGAATTTGCGGTTGCATCGTCGTGTCTAGTTGCTGGTCTTAGAGTCTAGTCTTTTAGAGTTTCGAGTTCTGGTCATAAGTTGTCACGCCGCCGCCGCACCATCATCATCGCCCCTGCCATCTACCACCACCGCTCCGAATCCGTATCCATATACCACCACCAATCCGTGTCCATATACCACCACCGATCCATATCCATATACTACCACCGCTACCACCACCGCTGCCATATACCACCACCATATATCCACCACCAATCCGAGTTCTTTGCTTATTAGGTATGTTTTCGGGATCCATCTCGATTCCGATTCGTGTTTCCTTGCCGGAGTAGGTTTCGGAAAAAAAAAAGAGTCGGGTAGCCACGCTCCGTTTAGGCCCAAAATTTTTCGAAAACGCATTTTTCGAAAAAATTTCTGGCTATCCTATTTTTAGGTGTTTCTAAGTGTTTTGAGACAGGTGCCATTATAGGAAGTTTTTTTGACCCGTTTCCAGTTTTTGGGTCCGGGCAGTCGAAAAAAAACAAATTGGTCGAAAAAATTTCGTGCCCATCCTGTCAGTTTGAGCTAGGAAGAGTTTTGAGACACTCGCCATTATAGTGATTTTTCGCAAAAAAAAAAGCAGCGCAAAAAAAAAAAGAGCGCAAAAAAAAAGCGCAAAAAAAAAATTCAGAGTGTGCTTTTCCCTTGTTTACGTGCCGCGCCGTGATTTTGTTAGTGTTCTAGGCTCGCGTCTCTAGCACAGTCTAGCCTAGGACCAGCACAGTACCGTCGTTGAGCATTTATTCAACTTTGCATCTCTGAATTGATTATTGCTGACCCTTTTTTCTACCATATTATAAGCCTTCCCAGCTCCACATACATCTACGTCGTGCGTTTGACTCTCCCTGGTAATCGCTCTATCCAAGCTTTGAGAGTTTTTGACTACAACGGTTGCCGATCACCGCCTGCTGCTGGGTAAGAACTGGTAAGAATTTGAGATTTGCTTGACGGATTTGTGACACCCACCACCACCACTTGTTCGTAGTCTGTAGGATCATATTCTTGTGTGTTTCTATTGCTGCTAACCATGCCAGGATCACAAGCTGACGAGATTGACTGGGAGAATTTATCGAACAAGGAGCTTCATGATAAGTTTCAGCAAATGATGACTGAACAGGTGCAAGATGTGCTGAACAATTTTGAAGAGGCCATGGAGAAGATCACTGGCCTTGAGAAGACGTTCGAAACAAAGCTCGGTAACAAGTTTAATGAATTGCTCGCGCGTCTTCCACCACCACCACCCGCTGCACCTAACGCACCTCTCCAACAACAACAACAACGACTACCTCCACGTCGCGAAGCAGACCTCCGCCGAGCAAGCCGTGTTCCTCTTGCGTTTGGCCAAACTGTTGGTGCTACTGTTGATACTTCTGTGGCTCCTGCTGCTGATGCGGAGGAGGATGATTATGTGGGAGATTATGAGGATGAGGTTGATCAAAATCAACACTACGTGCAGCCACCTGTACCACCACCAGCAGGTCGACCTCAGGTATATATTCGTAATGGTAGGCCTGCACCACCACCTCAGGTACGAGATGATGTCCATATTCCTAAACTGAAATTGAATATTCCACCATTTGAGGGTAGATATGTTCCTGATATATATCTTACTTGGGAGTTAGAAACCGAACAACGATTTACATGTTTACAATATCCTGAGGAGAGACGAGTTGCTGCTGCCGTTTGTGCTTTCACTAGTTTTGCATGTGTATGGTGGTCTGAACATTGTAGATTATATCCTATTCCAACTACTTGGGCTGCTTTGAAAACTGCTATGCGTACGCGTTGGGTTCCACCATATTATCAACGTGAATTGCTTCAAAAATTGCAGCGTTTAAGACAAGGGAAAAATTCTGTAGAAGAATATTATGAGGAATTACAAACTGGCATGATTAGATGTGGTATTGTTGAGGAGAATGAAGCTATGCTTGCACGTTTTCTGGGTGGATTAAATAGAGAGATTCAGACCATTCTAGACTATAAGGAGTATACTAATATCACTCGTTTATTCCATCTTGCTTGTAAAGCTGAACGTGAAGTGCAGGATCGACAAGCATTGGGGCGAACTAACTTTTCTGCAGGCCGACCTTCATCATGGACACCACGTGCATCTTCTACTTCAACTGCACCAGCACCTCCATCCGGTGCCACCTCCAGCCGTGATACAAGAAAACAGGCACAACCACCATTATCTGCCAAGAGCGCACCTGCGGGGCCTGCACAGCGTTCTTCTTCTTCCATGGCATCAATAGGGCACACAAGTGATATTATTTGTGATGAGGACATCAATACAATTGTTACACCCACAGCCCCTGCTGCTATACATACTGGACCAATTACTAGAGCTCGTGCACGCCAACTAAATTACCAGGTACTTTCGTTTCTTGGTAATGATTCTAATGTTCATGAGAATATGATGCTGCCTAAATTGGATACATTTGTTTTGCTTACAAATGAAGGGCCTAGCTTGGAGAAGGATGAACATTGGAGCAAGAACAAGCATGGAGATGATGGCATGCGCAAGGGGAACAAGAACGGAGTTACAAGTGATGATTTCAGTACTTTGAAGCCACCATAATGGGTGCATGAAGCCTTGGACGAAATATACAAGATGCCACTTCATAAATTTCGTCCCGAGGCTATTTTAGGTACTGCGTCACCTTATTATTGGGCCAGGCCCATGTAATTTCGAAATACATAAGTATAGGCTATTTTTAGAGTCCGTATGTGTGGGGAAACAAGAGATAGGGTTGATTTCGGACCCCTCCACCAAGGGCCACGAAATTCCCCCCTCTTCCTCCATATATACAGCCCTTAGGGCATCGTTTAGACTTTGGGTTTTGTTTAGATTAAAAGTTCGCCATAGCTGCAACTTCGCGTACTTCGTTTGTGTTCAACGACCAGACAAAGGCGTCACAGAACCCCACCTTGATCAATAAAGCTTTCATCTTATATTCGCAATATCCAGATTGCAATCTTAGTTTCTTGCTTGTTCTTCGTTTGCTCGCAGGAAACAGACCCTCGTGGTCAGGTTGATCGTGCTCCGGCGTGGTCAATAACCTCTCGGAGTTGGTTTAGCGATTGCTAAGGCGCGACGTCCTTGCACGTTCGTAGTCGGATCGTCAAAGTCAACTTCCACCAAAGCGATATCCATCATCTCATCGAAAGACGGGACACCTCCGCCTCTATCACGACTCAATCCTCATGGTTTATATATGCCTTTGCCTGTACCTAGTGTTCCTTGGGAGGATATATCTATGGACTTTGTTTTAGGTTTACCTCGAACAAAGAAGGGGAGGGATAGCATATTTGTTGTCGTGGATAGATTCTCGAAAATGGCACACTTTATACCATGTCATAAAAGCGATGATGCTGTTAATGTTGCTGATTTGTTCTTTCGTGAAATTATTCGCTTGCATGGTGTGCCAAATACTATTGTTTCAGATCGTGATACTAAATTTCTTAGCCACTTTTGGAGATGTTTATGGGCTAAGTTGGGGACTAAACTGCTTTTTAGTACTACTTGTCACCCCCAAACTGATTGACAAACTGAAGTAGTCAATAGAACGTTGTCTACTATGCTTAGGGCTGTTTTGAAGAATAATAAGAAAATGTGGGAGGAATGCTTGCCTCATATTGAATTTGCTTATAATCGTTCATTGCATTCTACTACTAAGATGTGCCCTTTTGAAGTTGTGTATGGTTTCCTACCTCGTGCACCTATTGATTTGTTGCCTCTTCCATCTTCGGAGAAGGTTAATTTTGATGCTAAACAACATGCTGAATTGATTTTAAAAATGCATGAGTTAACTAAGGAAAACATTGAGCGTATGAATGCTAAATATAAACTTGCTGGAGATAAGGGTAGAAAACATGTTGTGTTTGCACCTGGTGATCTTGTTTGGTTACATTTGCGTAAGGATAGATTTCCTGATTTGCGCAAATCAAAGCTAATGCCACGTGCTGATGGTCCCTTTAAGGTGTTAGAGAAAATAAATGATAATGCATATAAACTTGAGCTGCCTGCAGATTTTGGGGTTAGTCCCACTTTTAACATTGCAGATTTGAAGCCTTATTTGGGTGAGGAAGATGAACTTCCGTCGAGGACGACTTCATTTCAAGAAGGGGAGGATGATGAGGACATCAATACAATTGTTACACCCACAGCCCCTGCTGCTATACATACTGGACCAATTACTAGAGCTCGTGCACGCCAACTAAATTACCAGGTACTTTCGTTTCTTGGTAATGATTCTAATGTTCATGAGAATATGATGCTGCCTAAATTGGATACATTTGTTTTGCTTACAAATGAAGGGCCTAGCTTGGAGAAGGATGAACATTGGAGCAAGAACAAGCATGGAGATGATGGCATGCGCAAGGGGAACAAGAACGGAGTTACAAGTGATGATTTCAGGACTTTGAAGCCACTATAATGGGTGCATGAAGCCTTGGACGAAATATACAAGATGCCACTTCATAAATTTCGTCCCGAGGCTATTTTAGGTGCTGCGTCACCTTATTATTGGGCCCGGCCCATGTAATTTCGAAATACATAAGTATAGGCTATTTTTAGAGTCCGTATGTGTGGGGAAACAAGAGATAGGGTTGATTTCGGACCCCTCCACCAAGGGCCACGAAATCCACCCCCTCTTCCTCCATATATACAGCCCTTAGGGCATCGTTTAGACCTTGGGTTTTGTTTAGATTAAAAGTTCGCCATAGCTGCAACTTCGCGTACTTCGTTTGTGTTCAACGACCAGACAAAGGCGTCACAGAACCCCACCTTGATCAATAAAGCTTTCATCTTATATTCGCAATATCCAGATTGCAATCTCAGTTTCTTGCTTGTTCTTCGTTTGCTCGCAGGAAACAGACCCTCGTGGTCAGGTTGATCGTGCTCCGGCGTGGTCAATAACCTCTCGGAGTTGGTTTAGCGATTGCTAAGGCGCGACGTCCTCGCACGTTCGTAGTCGGATCGTCAAAGTCGACTTCCACCAAAGCGAAATCCACCATCTCATCGAAAGACGGGATACCTTTGCCTCTATCAAGAGGCATTATTTTCATTCGAGGACGTGCCTTCCTCTTTGCCTCCTGCTGTCACTAACATTTTGCAGGAGTTCGCTGACGTTTTTCCACAAGACGTGCCACCGGGATTACCGCCTATTCGAGGGATTGAGCATCAGATTGACTTAATTCCCGGTGCTTCACTGCCAAACCGTGCACCATACCGTACCAATCCAGAGGAGACGAAGGAGATTATGCGTTAAGTACAAGAGCTTCTCGACAAAGGTTATATACGCGAATCCCTTAGTCCTTGTGCTGTTCCTATTATTCTAGTGCCGAAAAAGGATGGTACATCACGTATGTGTGTTGATTGTAGAGGCATTAATAATATTACTATTCGTTATCGTCATCCTATTCCTAGGCTAGATGATATGCTTGATGAATTGAGTGGTTCTACAATATTCTCCAAAGTTGATTTGCATAGTGGCTACCACCAAATTCGTATGAAATTGGGAGATGAATGGAAAACAGCATTTAAAACTAAGTTTGGATTATATGAGTGGTTAGTCATGCCTTTTGGGTTAACTAATGCACCTAGTACTTTCATGAGATTAATGAACGAAGTTTTACGTGCTTTCATTGGACGATTTGTGGTAGTTTACTTTGATGACATACTGATTTATAGCAGATCTTTGGAAGAACATTTGGAACATTTACGTGCTGTTTTTATTGCTGTACGTGATGCACGTTTGTTTGGTAACCTTGGGAAGTGCACCTTTTGCACCGACCGAGTATCTTTTCTTGGCTATGTTGTTACTCCACAGGGAATTGAAGTTGACAAAGCCAAGATTGAAGCTATTGAGAGTTGGCCGCAGCCCAAAACGGTCACACAAGTGAGGAGTTTTCTTGGCCTCGCTGGATTCTATAGGCGTTTTGTGAGAGATTTCAGCACCATTGCTGCACCTCTCAACGAGCTTACAAAGAAGGATGTGCCTTTTGTTTGGGGTACCGCACAGGAAGAAGCCTTCACAGTATTGAAAGATAAGTTGACACATGCTCCTTTACTCCAACTTCCTGATTTTAATAAGACTTTTGAGCTTGAATGTGATGCTAGTGGAATTGGATTAGGAGGTGTGTTATTACAAGATGGCAAACCTGTTGCATACTTTTCTGAAAAATTGAGTGGGCCTAGTCTGAATTATTCTACTTATGATAAAGAATTATATGCTCTTGTTAGGACTTTAGAAACATGCCAACATTATTTATGGCCCAAAGAATTTGTTATACATTCTGATCATGAATCTTTGAAACATATTAAAAGTCAAGCTAAACTGAATCGTAGACATGCTAAATGGGTTGAATTCATTGAGACTTTCCCTTATGTCATTAAACACAAGAAGGGAAAAGAAAATGTTATTGCTGATGCATTGTCTCGTCGCTATACTATGCTTTCACAACTTGACTTCAAAATATTTGGTTTGGAGACCATCAAAGATCAATATGTGCATGATGCTGATTTTAAAGATGTAATGCAGAATTGTAAAGAAGGAAGAATGTGGAACAAGTTTGTCGTTAACAATGGATTTGTGTTTCATGCTAACAAGCTATGCATTCCAGCTAGCTCCGTTCGTCTTTTGTTGTTGCAGGAGGCGCATGGAGGAGGATTAATGGGACACTTTGGCGTGAAGAAGACGGAGGACGTACTTGCTACACATTTCTTTTGGCCAAAGATGAGACGGGATGTTGAGCGTTTTATTGCTCGATGCACTACATGTCAAAAAGCTAAGTCACGACTCAATCCTCATGGTTTATATATGCCTTTGCCTGTACCTAGTGTTCCTTGGGAGGATATATCTATGGACTTTGTTTTAGGTTTACCTCGAACAAAGAAGGGGAGGGATAGCATATTTGTTGTCGTGGATAGATTCTCGAAAATGGCACACTTTATACCATGTCATAAAAGCGATGATGCTGTTAATGTTGCTGATTTGTTCTTTCGTGAAATTATTCGCTTGCATGGTGTGCCAAATACTATAGTTTCAGATCGTGATACTAAATTTCTTAGCCACTTTTGGAGATGTTTATGGGCTAAGTTGGGGACTAAACTGCTTTTTAGTACTACTTGTCACCCCCAAACTGATGGACAAACTGAAGTAGTCAATAGAACGTTGTCTACTATGCTTAGGGCTGTTTTGAAGAATAATAAGAAAATGTGGGAGGAATGCTTGCCTCATATTGAATTTGCTTATAATCGTTCATTGCATTCTACTACTAAGATGTGCCCTTTTGAAGTTGTGTATGGTTTCCTACCTCGTGCACCTATTGATTTGTTGCCTCTTCCATCTTCGGAGAAGGTTAATTTTGATGCTAAACAACATGCTGAATTGATTTTAAAAATGCATGAGTTAACTAAGGAAAACATTGAGCGTATGAATGCTAAATATAAACTTGCTGGAGATAAGGGTAGAAAACATGTTGTGTTTGCACCTGGTGATCTTGTTTGGTTACATTTGCGTAAGGATAGATTTCCTGATTTGCGCAAATCAAAGCTAATGCCACGTGCTGATGGTCCCTTTAAGGTGTTAGAGAAAATAAATGATAATGCATATAAACTTGAGCTGCCTGCAGATTTTGGGGTTAGTCCCACTTTTAACATTGCAGATTTGAAGCCTTATTTGGGTGAGGAAGATGAACTTCCGTCGAGGACGACTTCATTTCAAGAAGGGGAGGATGATGAGGACATCAATACAATTGTTACACCCACAGCCCCTGCTGCTATACATACTGGACCAATTACTAGAGCTCGTGCACGCCAACTAAATTACCAGGTACTTTCGTTTCTTGGTAATGATTCTAATGTTCATGAGAATATGATGCTGCCTAAATTGGATACATTTGTTTTGCTTACAAATGAAGGGCCTAGCTTGGAGAAGGATGAACATTGGAGCAAGAACAAGCATGGAGATGATGGCATGCGCAAGGGGAACTAGAACGGAGTTACAAGTGATGATTTCAGGACTTTGAAGCCACCATAATGGGTGCATGAAGCCTTGGACGAAATATACAAGATGCCACTTCATAAATTTTGTCCCGAGGCTATTTTAGGTGCTGCGTCACCTTATTATTGGGCCAGGCCCATGTAATTTCGAAATACATAAGTATAGGCTATTTTTAGAGTCCGTATGTGTGGGGAAACAAGAGATAGGGTTGATTTCGGACCCCTCCACCAAGGGCCACGAAATTCCCCCCTCTTCCTCCATATATACAGCCCTTAGGGCATCGTTTAGACTTTGGGTTTTGTTTAGATTAAAAGTTCGCCATAGCTGCAACTTCGCGTACTTCGTTTGTGTTCAACGACCAGACAAAGGCGTCACAGAACCCCACCTTGATCAATAAAGCTTTCATCTTATATTCGCAATATCCAGATTGCAATCTTAGTTTCTTGCTTGTTCTTTGTTTGCTCGCAGGAAACAGACCCTCGTGGTCAGGTTGATCGTGCTCCGGCGTGGTCAATAACCTCTCGGAGTTGGTTTAGCGATTGCTAAGGCGCGACGTCCTCGCATGATGAGGACATCAATACAATTGTTACACCCACAGCCCCTGCTGCTATACATACTGGACCAATTACTAGAGCTCGTGCACGCCAACTAAATTACCAGGTACTTTCGTTTCTTGGTAATGATTCTAATGTTCATGAGAATATGATGCTGCCTAAATTGGATACATTTGTTTTGCTTACAAATGAAGGGCCTAGCTTGGAGAAGGATGAACATTGGAGCAAGAACAAGCATGGAGATGATGGCATGCGCAAGGGGAACAAGAACGGAGTTACAAGTGATGATTTCAGGACTTTGAAGCCACCATAATGGGTGCATGAAGCCTTGGACGAAATATACAAGATGCCACTTCCTAAATTTCGTCCCGAGGCTATTTTAGGTGCTGCGTCACCTTATTATTGGGCCAGGCCCATGTAATTTCGAAATACATAAGTATAGGCTATTTTTAGAGTCCGTATGTGTGGGGAAACAAGAGATAGGGTTGATTTCGGACCCCCTCCACCAAGGGCCACGAAATTCCCCCCTCTTCCTCCATATATACAGCCCTTAGGGCATCGTTTAGACTTTGGGTTTTGTTTAGATTAAAAGTTCGCCATAGCTGCAACTTCGCGTACTTCGTTTGTGTTCAACGACCAGACAAAGGCGTCACAGAACCCCACCTTGATCAATAAAGCTTCCATCTTATATTCGCAATATCCAGATTGCAATCTTAGTTTCTTGCTTGTTCTTCGTTTGCTCGCAGGAAACAGACCCTCGTGGTCAGGTTGATCGTGCTCCGGCGTGGTCAATAACCTCTCGGAGTTGGTTTAGCGATTGCTAAGGCGCGACGTCCTCGCACGTTCGTAGTCGGATCGTCAAAGTCGACTTCCACCAAAGCGAAATCCACCATCTCATCGAAAGACGGGACACCTTTGCCTCTATCAGCGAGGGAAGCCTGGAAGCGATGACGGAAGAAGACAACGCTTCTGAAGCTACAGCGGCCGGGCATCCGGGCCAGAGGTCGGACATCCGACGCCTGTGCATCCGCCCAACTGCTGCACCAACAGTCAGCCGAACAAGCCTCAGCGGCCGGACATCCGGCTCCTCTCGACAGCCCGGACATCCGGCATCTCCCCCGGAAATCCGGCACTAACGTATCCAGAGAGCAGCTGAACCTCCACTTCAGCCCGAACATCCGGCCGTGACCCCGGACATCCGGCTTGTCCCAGAGCCCCGGACATCCGGCCACCAGCCCGGACGTCTGGCACCTGTGCGTGCCTAACCGTGCCAAAGGCCCATGTATCCCCTCCTCACTTACCCCTTCGTGGCTCTAGACTATATATACTCCTTCACCTCTGATGTAGGGTAGGAACCCTATCTCCCGATCTTTGACGAAAGGAGTGGAATCCCGCGAAGAACACGAAGAACACAAAGGGGAAAACAAGAGAAAACACTCAAACCAACATGAATAGATCACACATGTGCTAGATCCTCGAATACATAAAGTAAGATACATGATCCACGATCCACGATCAACTAGGGACGATACACGGTAACCGGTCTTCTCCGTGAGGAGGTCTTGAATCCACGAGGGGATCTTCCCTTAGAAAGGGGGCTTGAATCCAAAGGGATCTTCTCCGAAGAGGCCGCGGTCTCTCGCAAGGAGGAGATCCGATATGGATGAGCGTAGCTCTATCTCTCAAATGAGCTATCACAACGCTAACCCTCAAATGGTGGAGGTGGAGGAGTATATATAGTCCAGGGCCACGAAGGGGTAAGTGAGGGCGAAGGGATACATAGGCTTGGCCTGATACACTGTGCACAGACAGGTGTCGGACGTCCGACGGGTACCAGACGTCCGGTGGCTCACGAGGGTCCGGTCGTCCGGTACTTGTCGGACGTCTGGCGTTTTGGCTCGGTTGACGTGGCGCCGGATTTCCGGAGACAGTTGGACGTCCGGTCGCTGGAGTGTGTTGAATGTCTGGGACTTGTCGGACGTCCGCTCGTTTGGCTCGGGTGCAGGATTGTCGGTCTTCCGGTCCGGGCCGGTCGTCCGGTGGGTCTTCAGGCGTCGGACGTCCAGTCCCGACCGGTGGCTGGAGCTTCTTCCGTAGCTCTTCTTCTCGTTCCTCGCACTTGGTGTCCTTGCCTTCTTGTCCATGGTCTTCCTCTTGGTTCCTAGTCATGCATAGCACACATGTTTGAGGTAGTAGCCATGTCTCACGTATGGAAAGTGATGGTTCAAAGAGGAGTGAGTTCACCTTGTGTCCAATGGTGTATAGATGAGGTCTCGTCTTATGTTCTCTTAGGGCTTGGAGAGTAGTCGGAGTGTACATGGGGATGAACGTGGGATGCTCCGCATCATCTCCCCCCCCTTGGGAAAGATCCGACCTCGGATCGTGATCCTCATCACCATGAAAACGGTAGTCGTGGACGGACTTGTAGTTGGACGGAGTTGAAGACATTGCACAATCCAAGTACTCCAAGGTGTCGCCGGAGTGGTATACATGTAAGAAGAGCAAACACAAACGACACTCGGAAATACAATGGTTAACACACACAAGGTGTCCATCAAATAAACATGAGTTCGTCCAAAGGAATTGTTCATGAAAATGCATGAGATGCTTATCCAAATGATGTAAAATGACATGTAAAGCATTCATGGCAGCAAAATCATTCATTGTGCACACAAATGTATTGTGGATGTGATCAATGCAACCACGGTGCAAAATGATGTCATAGTGAGACGGTTTATCAATAGCATGAATATGGTAATGGATGCTCAATGTGATGTGATCATGCAATTGATGGTAGGCAATAAGATCATGATGTATGAATATGCCATCAAGGTATATCACAACAAATTTGCTAATGAAATGCACACGCTCATATATCATGGATGACATGGGAATACAAGATGCAACAAGGCAATCTGATGAGGACATGACTACCTTGGATATGACCAAAAATATTGCATATATGCATATTTGTCAGGTGATTTCTAGTGCAAACTATTCAATAATCTATTTATGTTATCCAGAACAAAAATACTTCACACACTTTTGTGTTTTGTCTAATTGCAGGTGTATGGGACATTTGTACAATCCACATATGAAGATAAGGAAGAAAGAGATGTTTATTTGCTGTCCAAAAAGTTCTCTCACGTCACTTTTGGCCCAAGAGAAGATAGAGTCCAAGTCTCTCACGTTCTGGATTCAGATTCGGACTGCACAGACACACCTGACTCAAAACACACACAAGTTTTTCATACGGACTCCGAATTGGGTGATTCTTTTTTGTTGGAAACTAGATTTCGTGCACTTTCCAACCCAATTGGAATCACCTTCAAATTCCTCCGGAGCGTTGAGTTGTGGACGAAACAATCTGATGCTGCAGCAGAATCCGAGTCAAACTACAAGTCCAAAGGTGTTACGTCACCTCCACTTGGGCCCATTGGCCTTGTACGACCTAGATTTAGTTTTGGGCTGCCTTGAGACGTCCTCCCACCTCCTTGGCCGCCACCCCTTGCTCCTATATAAGTAGATCCATCTAGTAGCTTTTCCTTGGGATTTGTTTAGTTAAAAGTTAGCCAACGCAACTTCGTGTACTTCGTTTGTGTCCAACGACCAGACCAAGACCGCTTACGGATCCCCACCATTATCAATACCTCATATATATTTGCAATATTCAGATTGCTTTATCATATTCTTGCTCGTTCTTCGATTGCTTGCAGGAATAGACCTTCGTGGTCAGGCTGACCGTGCTTCCGGCATCGTCAGTAACCTCAGGAGATTGGTTTAGCGATTGCTAAGGCGCAACGTCGTGCACGTTTGTAGTCGGATCGTCAAAGTCGTCTCCACCAAATTGATAGTTATCATCTCATCGAAAGATCGGGACACCCTCGCCTCTATCAAGTGGTATCAGTTTTCAGGTTGCTCGGTGAGATTTTACAGTTTTTCATAGTTTAGATCGCATCTGTCATTCATACCTACAGTCCATGAAAAAGCCACAAAAAAAAAGTTAGATCTGTTCATCCTTTATCCAAGCCAGTCTGAGCCTTTGCAATTTTCTATTCATTGCTTGCATAGTTGAATTATCGGTTGCATTGTCGTGTCAGTTGCTGGTCTTAGTGTCTAGTTCCTTTAGAGTTTCGAGTTCTGTTCACATTAGTCACGCCGCCACTGCATCATTATCCCTTCCGTCGTCCACCATCCCATCTATTAATTTCCACCACGTGCTACGCACTGTTCATTGTCATAATCATAGTTGAGGTCATTCACATCTTCGCCTAATCCAATCTGCATCTTATCTAGTTTGTCTTGGAAAGAGGGAAAAAAAGAGAGAGAAAAAAAAGGAAAGAAAAAAAAAGAAAAAGAGAGAGAAGAAAAAGAAAAAAAAGTGTGAGAAAAAAAAGGAGAGAAAAAAAATCGAATCTATCTAGAATCAATCTCGTACCTGAATTCGGATTGGAATCTATTTTGCGCACTGTTCAGTAAAACAGGTGTATCTTCCTCATACGAAGTCCGTTTTGGCTCCGTGAGTACTCAAATTGAAGCTAGAGACGAGCCGCATCTAAATAGTTGCAGAAGAAAGTTCAATATTTGACACCTCAAAATCGGCTTCTAAATAGGTCTTTTTGCCCTCTGAAGTTCGTGAACACAGCTTGTTCCAATTTTTCAGGCCAGTTTTAGAATTCTTTGACTCCTCATATCAATTCGGAATTGAGTGATTCTTTTTGCATTGGAAAGCTTGAGTTAGTAGCATTCTTTGAAAGAATTTATCAGAAAATTGTCTCAAACTTTTCAAGAGGAAAGTTGGAGAGAGAGTTGTTGTATATCCTGCTTGGCAGTTGTTTTTCATCATTATCTTCACTGCCGTTGTGATCTTCACTTATATCTTGCTGTCAAGAGCTACTTAGTATCCTTCATTGATGCTAGTTGTGCTACGCCGTGACCTCATTAGTGATCTAGGCTCGCGTCTCTAGTCCGGTCTAGCCTAGGACCAGCACAGTACCGTCGTTGAGCGTTTATTCAACATTGCATCTTTGAATTGATTATTGCTAATCTTTTTGCTACCATATATAGCCAACCCAGCTCCACATATTTCTACACCGTGTATACGTACGCTCCCCTGGCAATCGCTTTACTCAATATTCAGAGTTACTTGACACCGCTGGTTGCCGATCACCGCCTGCTGCATGGTAAGAACGTGTAAGACATTGATATTTGCTTTACTATGAGCGTTTTACCACCACATCCTAGTAGTTATAGGAACATTATTTTTGGGTTTTGTTTCTTGTTCTACTAATCATGACAGGATCCAGAGTCAATTCATGGGCTTCGTCGATCGCGGGAGACGTGCCACCACCTTTGCAAATACCACAACCGTCACGAGAGGTGCACAGACATCCAAATGCACATGATCAGGTTAATGTATCTATACCACCATTTAATGGCCGTTTTAAACCTGCTTTATATATTGAATGGGAGTTCGACATAAAAAATATATTTGCTTCCCATAATTTCAATGAACATAAAAAGGTTAAGGTTGCGGTTGGTTCTTTCACTGGTTATGCTTTGGTTTGGTGGAGTGAATATTGTCGGTTACACCCTGATTATATACCTACTACTTGGGATGATTTGAAACTTGCCATGCGACATACTTTCGTCCCTGCTTATTATACTCGTGACATGATTAAGAAGTTGCAACACTTAAAACAAGGTAGTGAAACTGTAACAAAATATTATGATGATTTACAAACTACCTTGTTGCATTCCTCTTTAGAAGAAAGTGAAGATGATTTTATGGATAGATTTTGGGGAGGATTAAACCGTGATATTCAAGAGATACTAATTCATGAAGAGTGTTATCCTATGGACCATTGTTTCATCTTGCTTGCAAAGCTGAACCGGAAATAAAACGACGTGTTGGCCACGAGGAGAACAAGCGCACGGTGCACATTCCAAGAGTTGATATGATTGTTCCTTCAACTACTAGGCATACTATGACAACCACATCCGTTGTTGTCAGGACTACATCACCTCCACCATGTGACACAACGCCCCCGAGAGTGGCTACATCATCTGAGTTGATCATAAGAGGTAATGACAAAGGTACTGATCTTCCATCTCTACATGAGAATGATGAATGCCTTGTCAATTTGAATGCACCATCTGATGAGCTACCCACTACTTTGATCACACCACCTATTTTAGAGGACTACGTTGATAATTTGACTTTGCCATGTGATCAAACAACTGAAATACCAACAATTTTGAGTGCACCCATTGAATTAACTATTGATGCAAAAGAACCAATGTTTAATCATTTTGATATGACCTCTAATCTTGGTGATGATTCTGTGTTGAATGACTTATTGCATGTTTGCTTATTTAAGCATGTTGTAGCATGTAAATTTGATGCAAGTAAGGTTTATTCACCAATGTTGGGATGGTTTAATGATGAACATTGTCAATCTTTTGAAATGAATAAGAGCTTCACTTATATGTGCAAACTGAGTTGCAATATTTTCATGCCTTCTACTTCTTGTGCTATTTTTTTGGCTTTAGATTTTATGAACTATGCAAGTTACTCATCTATTCATGTGTCATATATGCAAAAATCAAGGGAAGTAAAAATGGATGACATATACATATACAACATGTACACCTTGTTAGCCACATTTCAGATTAAGCAACGCCGAGGACGGCTTTATTTTCAAGAAGGGGAGGATGATGAGGACATGACTACCTTGGATATGACCAAAAATATTGCATATATGCATATTTGTCAGGTGATTTCTAGTGCAAACTATTCAATAATCTATTTATGTTATCCAGAACAAAAATACTTCACACACTTTTGTGTTTTGTCTAATTGCAGGTGTATGGGACATTTGTACAATCCACATATGAAGATAAGGAAGAAAGAGATGTTTATTTGCTGTCCAAAAAGTTCTCTCACGTCACTTTTGGCCCAAGAGAAGATAGAGTCCAAGTCTCTCACGTTCTGGATTCAGATTCGGACTGCACAGACACACCTGACTCAAAACGCACACAAGTTTTTCATACGGACTCCGAATTGGGTGATTCTTTTTTTGTTGGAAACTAGATTTCGTGCACTTTCCAACCCAATTGGAATCACCTTCAAACTCGTCCGGAGCGTTGAGTTGTGGACGAAACAATCTGATGCTGCAGCAGAATCCGAGTCAAACTACAAGTCCAAAGGTGTTACGTCACCTCCACTTGGGCCCATTGGCCTTGTACGACCTAGATTTAGTTTTGGGCTGCCTTGAGACGTCCTCCCACCTCCTTGGCCACCACCCCTTGCTCCTATATAAGTAGATCCATCTAGTAGCTTTTCCTTGGGATTTGTTTAGTTAAAAGTTAGCCAACGCAACTTCGTGTACTTCGTTTGTGTCCAACGACCAGACCAAGACCGCTTACGGATCCCCACCATTATCAATACCTCATATATATTTGCAATATTCAGATTGCTTTATCATATTCTTGCTCGTTCTTCGATTGCTTGCAGGAATAGACCTTCGTGGTCAGGCTGACCGTGCTTCCGGCATCGTCAGTAACCTCAGGAGATTGGTTTAGCGATTGCTAAGGCGCAACGTCGTGCACGTTTGTAGTCGGATCGTCAAAGTCGTCTCCACCAAATCGATAGTTATCATCTCATCGAAAGATCGGGACACCCTCGCCTCTATCACAATCATGATGTGAGTCAATCCATGCATAAGATGCAAATTTATCATGTGTATGATATGTCCATCGAGCATGACATGTGTGAACACAATCAACAAATATGGAGGTGTTGGTATACCAATGCTCGATGTCGTGGCATGAGTGGAGGTTCGAAGGTGCATCCAACAAATCCGAGCGCTCCTCAACTTGAAGGTCCATGGGTTCCATCTCCAATGTCGGTCCTCCATCCAATAGATGTAACATGTAGACAAGAAGGAAACAACAATGAAAGAGTGACCCATGCAATATGCATATTTGAGGATGGCTCAAAGGGAAGGAGTTCACCTTTAGGAGATTCTTGCAAATGTTGGTGTTGCACATCGTGTATGCCTTCACATGACCGAATTGTGGCATGACGGTATCGCCTTGTAAATCCTTCAACATAAAAGAACTTGACAAACACTCGGAAAAACAAATGAGGTTAGCGGAAAACCTATCATTCATGCGGTAAAATACCCAACAAGTGGATGCATCATGCTCATCATAAGAAAGGACAAGGGAGCATTTCAAAGTATGGAGGCATATGATGTGAGAACAACCAGATAGAATAGGCGCGAGCAAGCAAGCATGCATCACAAGTAAAGTGTCCAAGTCTCCATGATCAATAAGCATAGATGCAACAATTGGAGGCAAGCGACAATGAACAAGATGTATCATGTGAGAGGCATGAACATATATGTCATCAACCCAAGAAAGCAAGCAAGAGTGTAACATGGGTGATGCAACAAAGCAAGCAATCATATGAATCAAGGCAAGCAAGCTAGTAGTGCGAAGATGCAACATACTAGAAGGAATCATGTTAAGTATGTCATGTGTGCAAATGGTAGTCATGAATAATGCACAAGACATATCACAAGCATGAAAGCAAGATATGAGCAAAATAGCATCAATAGCATGAGGCACATGATAAACATGGCAATAGCAACAAGGATCTCCACCAAGCATGCAAATACACATAGAAGTAGCATAATGGTGAATCATGGGTAGATGCAAGAAAGGGTCACAATTGCATGGCAAAGGCATAGAAGCAAGCATAGCATGCAAAGTGTACACGGTAAAATGAGCAAGAAGCGAGAAGCGGTATATAGCCCATAGCCATGTGAGATCCAATTGAGAGAGATGCGCGTAGACGTTGCGCGAAGAGAGCGGTGGGGAGGGTAGTTCATGGGATCCCAAGTCATCTATGCTCTCAAGAGCTCGTTTCGTCAACTCTTGGGATTGAGAGGTTGACGAGTATACGTGAGCACCTACAGAAAACAAAGACAAAGGGAAAATTGTGTGTGCGTGGTAGATGTACACATCATCCATCATGATGCGCACGTGCTTGTGTTAGTTAGCACAAAATAGCCAATGCTCAAATAAATGAGATGCGTGATATAAAAACATGTCATCCATCATGAGAGGTTTGTTGTTATGTATAGCATAATGGAGACTCAAATTGTGTAATGCATCACAAGAAATATATAGAGCATTGTTATTCATGGAATGCATATGGTGCAAGCAATTATGGGAATCATGCCAAGTATGGAATGCATCCAAATCTCCTAATATGTATGAGGAAACTATGGGGGTCTCCTCATGATCATTAGTGGAAACATCTCTTGGAGAATATTGAAAACATCCAAAACAAAGCATATTTGGAACAATGTGATCATGGTATGGCATAGTAGATGAATTGCGCAAATCATGTAAAGGAAGCATGGCAATATCATCACAAGAAAAACAAAAGCCAATGACCATCATCTCGTCGTCTATGCCATAAGTGCAAATGGGATTTATTGTAACGGGGCATGCATAGTCACTATGTTGAGATTGAAATGATGCAATTTGGGAGATCTCACTCATAGCATATGACAAGTTCAAAGGATTGGCAAACATGATGTGACCAACAGAATTTTCACATGATATCCTATGGAACATAGCATCACAACTAGGCAAATCAACATGATCATCATCATAGTCATCATAAATTGGTAAGTCATGACATGAAGAAGTCGCACTAGCATGAAGCATGGCAATAGGTGGATCAACATCATGCAAGCAATCATTGGTAAGATAGTCCACTAGTGGGACAAGAGAAGCACCATCACCTATGTTACCTATGGAGCATCGCTCATGTGTTGTAGGTGAGGTGTCGAAGACCAAGTCGTGGTCATCTTCATCGTGATGGAACCATGTGGGTGGTGCATCTTCTTCCACCATGGCCATTGTTGTCTCCATTGGAGGTATGGACTCGTCGAGGATAGGCGTGTCGTCATGTAGGAGACCTAGCAGCAAAGAAGAAAACACACTAGGACTAGAGGTTAAGTCGTTAGAAATCAAAGTGGCCTCACATGCCGTGTCAACTACCTCACTCACTAAGTGTTGTGGCTCACTCACTCCCTCTTGGATGCTCTCACTCATATGGTTGGTGGAGTCACTCAAATGGCTCTCAACCTCACATAGGATGTGTGGCATGCTCTCAGGTGTGGGGCTAGTGGTGGTCACACTCATCCTCTCATAGGAAATCCTCTCAATGCCACGTGTGGTGGTGATGAGGACATCAATACCATTGTTACACCCACAGCCCCTACTGCTACATATACGAGACCAATTACTAGAGCTCGCGCACGCCAATTAAATTATCAGGTACTTTCGTTTCTTGGTAATGATTCTAATGTTCATGAGAATATGATGCTGCCTAAATTGGATACATTTGTTTTGCTTACAAATGAAGGGCCTAGCTTGGAGAAGGATGAACATTGGAGCAAGAACAAGCATGGAGATGATGCCATGCGCAAGGGGAACAAGAACGGAGTTACAAGTGATGATTTCAGGACTTTGAAGCCACCATAATGGGTGCATGAAGCCTTGGACGAAATATACAAGATGCCACTTCACAAATTTCATCCCGAGGCTATTATAGGTGCTGCGTCACCTTATTATTGGGCCAGGCCCATGTAATTTCGAAATACATAAGTATAGGCTATTTTTAGAGTCCGTATGTGTGGGGAAACAAGAGATAGGGTTGATTTCGGACCCCTCCACCAAGGGCCACGAAATTTCCCCCTCTTCCTCCATATATACAGCCCTTAGGGCATCGTTTAGACTTTGGGATTTGTTTAGATTAAAAGTTCGCCATAGCTGCAACTTCGCGTACTTCGTTTGTGTTCAACGACCAGACAAAGGCGTCACAGAACCCCACCTTGATCAATAAAGCTTTCATCTTATATTCGCAATATCCAGATTGCAATCTTAGTTTCTTGCTTGTTCTTCGTTTGCTCGCAGGAAACAGACCCTCGTGGTCAGGTTGATCGTGCCCCAGCGTGGTCAATAACCTCTCGGAGTTGGTTTAGCGATTGCTAAGGCGCGACGTCCTCGCACGTTCGTAGTCGGATCGTCAAATTCGACTTCCACCAAAGCGATGTCCATCATCTCATCGAAAGACGGGACACCTTTGCCTCTATCAAGTGGTATCAGATTTCCAGGTTGCTCGGTGAGATTTTACAGTTTTTCGTAGTTTAGATTGAGTCTGTTCTTCATACCTACAGTCCACGAAAAAGCCACAAAAAAAATTTAGGGTTAGTTCATCATATCCGAACCAATCTGAGCCTTTGCATAATCTTTTTAGGGTTTTGCTTTGTTGAATTTGCGGTTGCATCGTCGGTCTAGTTGCTGGTCTTAGAGTCTAGTCTTTTAGAGTTTCTAGTTCTGGTCATAAGTTGTCACGCCGCCGCTGCACCATCATCATCGCCCCTGCCATCTACCACCACCGCTCCGAATCCGTATCCATATACCACCACCAATCCGTGTCCATATACCACCACCGGTCCATATCCATATACTACCACCGCTACCACCACCGCTGCCATATACCACCACCATATATCCACCACCAATCCGAGTTCTTTGCTTATTAGGTTTGTTTTCGAGATCCATCTAGTTTCCGATTCGTGTTTCCTTGCCGGAGTAGGTTTCGGAAAAAAAAAGAGTCGGGAAACCACGCTCCGTTTAGGCCCAAAATTTTTCGAAAACGCATTTTTCGAAAAAATTTCTGGCTATCCTATTTTTAGGTGTTTCTGAGTGTTTTGAGACAGGTGCCATTATAGGAAGTTTTTTTGACCCGTTTCCAGTTTTTGGGTCCGGGCAGTCGAAAAAAAAAATTGGTCGAAAAAAAAATTTCGTGCCCATCCTGTCAGTTTGACCTAGGAAGAGTTTTGAGACACTCGCCATTATAGTGATTTTTTGCAAAAAAAAAAGCAGCGCAAAAAAAAAGAGCGCAAAAAAAAGAGCGCAAAAAAAATTTCAGAGTGTGCTTTTCCCTTGTTTACGTGCCGTGCCGTGATTTTGTTGGTGTTCTAGGCTCGCGTCTCTAGCACAGTCTAGCCTAGGACCAGCACAGTACCGTCGTTGAGCGTTTATTCAACTTTGCATCTCTGAATTGATTATTGCTGACCCTTTTTGCTACCATACTATAAGCCTTCCCAGCTCCACATACATCTACGTCGTGTGTTTGACTCTCCCTGGTAATCGCTCTATCCAAGCTTTGAGAGTTTTTGACTACAACGGTTGCCGATCACCGCCTGCTGCTGGGTAAGAACTGGTAAGAATTTGAGATTTGCTTGACGGATTTGTGATACACCACCACCACTTTTTAGTAGTCTGTAGGATCATATTCTTGTGTGTTTCTATTGCTGCTAACCATGCCAGGATCACAAGCCGACGAGATTGACTGGGAGAACTTATCGAACAAGGAGCTTCATGATAAGTTTCAGCAAATGATGACTGAACAGGTACAAGATGTGCTGAACAATTTTGAAGAGGCCATGGAGAAGATCACTGGCCTTGAGAAGACGTTCGAAACAAAGCTCGATAACAGATTTAATGAACTGCTTGCGCGTCTTCCACCACCAGCTGCACCTGTCGCACCTCTGCAACAACAACAACTACGCCCCCTTCCGAATCAGTATGGACGAGCACAGCGTGTTCCTATTGAGCCAGGACAAAATTCTGGTGCCGCTGCTACTACTGTTGGTGTTTCTTTGGCTCCTGCTACTGCTGCTGCTGGTACCCAGGAGGATGATGAGTATGCGGGCGATTATGAGGATGAGGTTGATCAAAATCAGATCTACGAGCAGCCACCAGCACCACCACCAGCAGGTCGACCTCAGGTATATATTCGTAATGGTAGGCCTGAACAACGATTTACATGTTTACAATATCCTGAGGAGAGACGAGTTGCTGCTGCTGTTTGTGCTTTCACTAGTTTTGCATGTGTATGGTGCTCTGAACATTGTAGATTATATCCTATTCCAACTACTTGGGCTGCTTTGAAAACTGCTATGCGTACGCGTTGGGTTCCACCATATTATCAACGTGAATTGCTTCAAAAATTGCAGCGTTTAAGACAAGGGAAAAATTCTGTAGAAGAATATTATCAGGAATTACAAACTGGCATGATTAGATGTGGTATTGTTGAGGAGAATGAAGCTATGCTTGCACGTTTTCTGGGTGGATTAAATAGAGAGATTCAGACCATTCTCGACTATAAGGAGTATACTAATATCACTCGTTTATTCCATCTTGCTTGTAAAGCTGAACGTGAAGTGCAGGATCGACAAGCATTGGGGTGAACTAACTTTTCTGCAGGCCGACCTTCATCATGGACACCACGTGCATCTTCTACTTCAACTGCACCAGCACCTCCATCCGGTGCCACCTCCAGCCGTGATACAAGAAAACAGGCACAACCACCATTATCTGCCAAGAGCGCACCTGCGGGGCCTGCACAGCGTTCTTCTTCTTCCATGGCATCAACAGGGCACACAAGTGATATTATTTGTCATCGTTGTAAGGGAGGAGGTCATTATGCGAGGGAATGCAAATCTCCGCGTGTGATGATTGCTACCGCGGATGGTGGATATGAGTCCGCTAGTGACTATGATGAGGAGACATTGGCTCTTATTACACGTGAAGAACACGGTGGAGATGATTCTGATCATGAGACGCAATACATGGCTCCTCAAGACGCTGACAGGTATGAATGTTTAGTTGCTCAACGTGTTTTGAGTGTGCAGGTCATACAAGCTGAGCAAAATCAGAGGCACAATTTGTTCCATACCAAGGGAGTTGTGAAGGAACGTTCTGTGCGCGTCATAATAGACGGAGGGAGCTGCAACAACTTGGCTAGCATGGAGATGGTGGAGAAGCTTTCTCTCACCACAAGACCACATCCACATCCTTACTACATCCAATGGTTCAACAACAGCGGCAAGGTTAAGGTAACACGTACTGTTCGTGTGCATTTTAGTATCTCTACATATTCTGATTATGTTGATTGTGATGTGGTACCTATGCAAGCATGTTCCTTATTACTTGGTAGACCATGGCAATTTGATAAAAATTCTGTACACCATGGTAGAAACAATCACTATACTCTTGTTCATAAGGATAAAAATATTACTTTGCTTCCTATGACTCCTGATTCCATTTTGAAAGATGATATTAATAGAGCTAATAAAGCACAACAGGAGAAGAATAAGAGTGAAAATCAGATTGTAGCAAAAGAATTTGAGCAACAAATGAAGCCTAATAATAAACCATCTAGTGTTGCTTCTGAAATTAAATTGAAAAGTGCATGTTTATTTGCCACCAAATCTGATATTGATGAGCTAGATTTCAGCAAATCAGTTTGCTATGCTTTTGTGTGCAAAGAGGCATTATTTTCATTCGAGGACGTGCCTTCCTCTTTGCCTCCTGCTGTCACTAACATTTTGCAGGAGTTCGCTGACGTTTTTCCACAAGACGTGCCACCGGGATTACCGCCTATTCGAGGGATTGAGCATCAGATTGACTTAATTCCCGGTGCTTCACTGCCAAACCGTGCACCATACCGTACCAATCCAGAGGAGACGAAGGAGATTATGCGTCAAGTACAAGAGCTTCTCGACAAAGGTTATATACGCGAATCCCTTAGTCCTTGTGCTGTTCCTATTATTCTAGTGCCGAAAAAGGATGGTACATCACGTATGTGTGTTGATTGTAGAGGCATTAATAATATTACTATTCGTTATCGTCATCCTATTCCTAGGCTAGATGATATGCTTGATGAATTGAGTGGCTCTACAATATTCTCCAAAGTTGATTTGCGTAGTGGCTACCATCAAATTTGTATGAAATTGGGAGATGAATGGAAAACAGCATTTAAAACTAAGTTTGGATTATATGAGTGGTTAGTCATGCCTTTTGGGTTAACTAATGCACCTAGTACTTTCATGAGATTAATGAACGAAGTTTTACGTGCTTTCATTAGACGATTTGTGGTAGTTTACTTTGATGACATATTGATTTATAGCAGATCTTTGGAGGAACATTTGGAACATTTACGTGCTGTTTTTATTGCTCTACGTGATGCACGTTTGTTTGGTAACCTTGGGAAGTGCACCTTTTGCACCGACCGAGTATCTTTTCTTGGCTATGTTGTTACTCCACAGGGAATTGAAGTTGATAAAGCCAAGATTGAAGCTATTGAGAGTTGGCCGCAGCCCAAAACGGTCACACAAGTGAGGAGTTTTCTTGGCCTCGCTGGATTCTATAGGCGTTTTGTGAGAGATTTCAGTACCATTGCTGCACCTCTCAATGAGCTTACAAAGAAAGATGTGCCTTTTCTTTGGGGTACCGCACAGGAAGAAGCCTTCACGGTATTGAAAGATAAGTTGACACATGCTCCTTTACTCCAACTTCCTGATTTTAATAAGACTTTTGAGCTGGAATGTGATGCTAGTGGAATTGGATTAGGAGGTGTGTGATTACAAGATGGCAAACCTGTTGCATACTTTTCTGAAAAATTGAGTGGGCCTAGTCTGAATTATTCTACTTATGATAAAGAATTATATGCTCTTGTTCGGACTTTAGAAACATGGCAACATTATTTATGGCCCAAAGAATTTGTTATACATTCTGATCATGAATCTTTGAAACATATTAAAAGTCAAGCTAAACTGAATCGTAGACATGCTAAATGGGTTGAATTCATTGAGACTTTCCCTTATGTCATTAAACACAAGAAGGGAAAAGAAAATGTTATTGCTGATGCATTGTCTCGTCGCTATACTATGCTTTCACAACTTGACTTCAAAATATTTGGTCTGGAGACCATCAAAGATCAATATGTGCATGATGCTGATTTTAAAGATGTAATGCAGAATTGTAAAGAAGGAAGAATGTGGAACAAGTTTGTTGTTAACGATGGATTTGTGTTTCGTGCTAACAAGCTATGCATTCCAGCTAGCTCCGTTCGTCTTTTGTTGTTGCAGGAGGCGCATGGAGGAGGATTAATGGGACACTTTGGCGTGAAGAAGACGGAGGACGTACTTGCTACACATTTCTTTTGGCCAAAGATGAGACGGGATGTTGAGCGTTTTATTGCTCGCTGCACTACATGTCAAAAAGCTAAGTCACGACTCAATCCTCATGGTTTATATATGCCTTTGCCTGTACCTAGTGTTCCTTGGGAGGATATATCTATGGACTTTGTTTTAGGTTTACCTCGAACAAAGAAGGGGAGGAATAGCATATTTGTTGTCGTGGATAGATTCTCGAAAATGGCACACTTTATACCATGTCATAAAAGCGATGATGCTGTTAATGTTGCTGATTTGTTCTTTCGTGAAATTATTCGCTTGCATGGTGTGCCAAATACTATTGTTTCAGATCGTGATACTAAATTTCTTAGCCACTTTTGGAGATGTTTATGGGCTAAGTTGGGGACTAAACTGCTTTTTAGTACTACTTGTCACCCCCAAACTGATGGACAAACTGAAGTAGTCAATAGAACGTTGTCTACTATGCTTAGGGCTGTTTTGAAGAATAATAAGAAAATGTGGGAGGAATGCTTGCCTCATATTGAATTTGCTTATAATCGTCATTGCATTCTACTACTAAGATGTGCCCTTTTGAAGTTGTGCATGGTTTCCTACCTCGTGCACCTATTGATTTGTTGCCTCTTCCATCTTCGGAGAAGGTTAATTTTGATGCTAAACAACGTGCTGAATTGATTCTAAAAATGCATGCGTAACTAAGGAAAACATTGAGCGCATGAATGCTAAATATAAACTTGCTGGAGATAAGGGTAGAAAACATGTTGTGTTTGCACCTGGAGATCTTGTTTGGTTACATTTGCGTAAGGATAGATTTCCTGATTTGCGCAAATCAAAGTTAATGCCACGTGCTGATGGTCCCTTTAAGGTGTTAGAAAAAATAAATGATAATGCATATAAACTTGAGCTGCCTGCAGATTTTGGGGTTAGTCCCACTTTTAACATTGCAGATTTGAAGCTTATTTGGGTGAGGAAGATGAACTTCCGTCGAGGACGACTTCATTTCAAGAAGGGGAGGATGATGAGGACATCAATACAATTGTTACACCCACAGCCCCTGCTGCTATACATACTGGACCAATTACTAGAGCTCGTGCACGCCAACTAAATTACCAGGCACTTTCGTTTCTTGGTAATGATTCTAATGTTCATGAGAATATGATGTTTTGCTTACAAATGGAGGGCCTAGCTTGGAGAAGGATGAACATTGGAGCAAGAACAAGCATGGAGATGATGGCATGCGCAAGGGAAACAAGAACGGAGTTACAAGTGATGATTTCAGGACTTTGAAGCCACCATAATGGGTGCATGAAGCCTTGGACGAAATATACAAGATGCCACTTCATAAATTTCATCCCGAGGCTATTTTAGGTGCTGCGTCACCTTATTATTGGGCCAGGCCCATGTAATTTCGAAATACATAAGTATAGGCTATTTTTAGAGTCCGTATGTGTGGGGAAACAAGAGATAGGGTTGATTTCGGACCCCTCCACCAAGGGCCACGAAATTTCCCCCTCTTCCTCCATATATACAGCCCTTAGGGCATCGTTTAGGCTGGGGGTTTTGTTTAGATTAAAAGTTCGCCATAGCTGCAACTTCGCGTACTTCGTTTGTGTTCAACGACCAGACAAAGGCGTCACAGAACCCCACCTTGATCAATAAAGCTTTCATCTTATATTCGCAATATCCAGATTGCAATCTTAGTTTCTTGCTTGTTCTTCGTTTGCTCGCAGGAAAGAGACCCTCGTGGTCAGGTTGATCGTGCTCCGGCGTGGTCAATAACCTCTCGGAGTTGGTTTAGCGATTGCTAAGGCGCGACGTCCTCGCACGTTCGTAGTCAGATCGTCAAAGTCGACTTCCACCAAAGCGATATCCATCATCTCATCGAAAGACGGGACACCTTTGCCTCTATCAGATCTCGTACCTGAGGGTGAGCCCTACCATTGCCATTATTTGCATGTGGACGACCTGGTGGTTGCTGTGCTAGTGGTGGCACGTAGTTCTGATTTTGATCAACCTCATCCTCATAATCTCCCACATAATCCTCCTCCTCCACATCAGCAGTAGGAGCCACAGAAGTATCAACAGCAGCACCAGCAGTTTGGCCCGACTGAAGAGGGACACGGCTCGCTCGGCGGAGGGCTGTTTCCCGACATGGAGGTAGTCGGTGTTGTTGCTGTTGTTGCAGAGGTGCGGCAGGAGCAGCCGGTGGTGGTGGTGGAAAACGCGAAAGCAATTCAGCAAACTTGTTATCGAGCTTTGTTTCAAACGTCTTCTCCATGCCATCTATCTTCTCCATGGGCTCTTCAAATCTGTTTATCACATCTTGCACCTGTACACTCATCATTTGCTGAAACGTATCATGAAGCTCCTTGTTCATCAAGTTCTCCTGGTCAGTCTCGTCGGATTGTGATCCTGGCATGGTTGGCAGCAATAGAAACACACAAGAATATGATCCTACAGACTACTAACAAGTGGTGGTGGTGGCGGGTGTCGCAAATCCGTCAAGCAAATCTCAAACTCTTACCAGTTCTTACCCAGCAGCAGGCGGTGATCGGCAACCGTTATAGTAAGCTTGGATAAAGCGATTGCCAGGGAGAGTCAAACGCACGACATAGATGTATGTGGAGCTGGGAAGGCTTATAGTATGGTAGCAAAAAGGGTCAGCAATAATCAATTCAGAGATGCAAAGTTGAATAAACGCTCAACGACGGTACTGTGCTGGTCCTAGGCTAGACCGTGCTAGAGACGCGAGCCTAGAACACTAACAAAATCATGGCGCTGCACGTAAATAAGGGAAAAGCACACTCTGGAATTTTTTTTTCGCTCTTTTTTTTTGCGCTCCTTTTTTTTTGCGCTCCTCTTTTTTTTTTGCGAAATATCACTATAATGGCGAGTGTCTCAAAACTCTTCCCTCGTCAAACTGATAGGATGGGCACGAAATTTTTTTTTCACTTTTTTCGGAAATCAGGGCAGCGACGACGAAAAAGTGCGACAAAAAATCACTATGATGGCACGTGGCTCAAAAGACTCAGAAAATGATAGAGGCGAGGGTGTCCCAATCTTTCGATGAGATAATAACTATCGATTTGGTGGAGACGACTTTGACGATCCGACTACAAACGTGCACGACGTTGCACCTTAGCAATCGCTAAACCAATCTCCTGAGGTTACTGACAATGCTGGAAACACGGTCAGCCTGACCACGAAGGTCTATTCCTGCAAGCAATCGAAGAACGAGCAAGAGTATGATAAAGCAATCTGAATATTGCAAATATATATGAAGTATTGATAATGGTGGGGATCCAGAAGCGGTCTTGGTCTGGTCGTTGGACACAAACGAAGTACACGAAGTTGCAATGGCTAACTTTTAACTAAACAAATCCCAAGGAAAAGCTACTAGATGGATCTACTTATATAGGAGCAAGGGGTGGCGGCCAAGGAGGTGGGAGGACGTCCCAAGGCAGCCTAAAACTAAATCTAGGTCGTACAAGGCCAATGGGCCCAAGTGGAGGTGATGTAACACCTTTGGACTTGTAGTTTGACTCGGATTCTGCTGTAGCATCAGATTGTTTCGTCCACAACTCAACGCTCCGGAGGAATTTGAAGTTGATTCCAATTGGGTTGGAAAGTGCACGAAATCTAGTTTCCAACAAAAAAAGAATCACCCAATTCGGAGTCCGTATGAAAAACTTGTGTGCGTTTTGAGTCAGGTATGTCTGTGCAGTCTGAATCTGAATCCAGAACGTGAGAGACTTGGACTCTATCTTCTCTTGGGCCAAAAGTGACGTGAGAGAACTTTTTGGACAGCAAATAAACATCTCTTTCTTCCTTATCTTCATATGTGGATTGTACAAATGTCCCATACACGTGCAATTAGACAAAACACAAAAGTGTGTGAAGTATTTTTGTTCTGGATAACATAAATAGATTATTGAATAGTTTGCACTAGAAATCACCTGACAAATATGCATATATGCAATATTTTTGGTCATATCCAAGGTAGTCATGTCCTCATCATCCTCCCCTTCTTGCATCAATAGTTAATTCAATGGGTGCACTCAAAATTGTTGGTATTTCAGTTGTTTGATCACATGGCAAAGTCAAATTATCAATGTAGTCCTCTAAAATAGGTGGTGTGATCAAAGTAGTGGGTAGCTCATCAGATGGTGCATTCAAATTGACAAGGCATTCATCATTCTCATGTAGAGATGGAAGATCAGTACCTTTGTCATTACCTCTTATGATCAACTCAGATGATGTAGCCACTCTCGGGGGCGATGTGTCACATGGTGGAGGTGATGTAGTCCTGACAATAACGGATGTGGTTGTCATAGTATGCCTAGTAGTTGAAGGAACAATCATATCAACTCTTGGAATGTGCACTGTGCGCTTGTTCTCCTCGTGGCCAACATGTCGTTTTATTTCCTGTTCAGCTTTGCAAGCAAGATGAAACAAATGGTACATAGGATAACACTCTTCATGAATTAGTATCTCTTGAATATCACGGTTTAATCCTCCCCAAAATCTATCCATAAAATCATCTTCACTTTCTTCTAAAGAGGAATGCAACAAGGTAGTTTGTAAATCATCATAATATTTTGTTACAGTTTCACTACCTTGTTTTAAGTGTTGCAACTTCTTAATCATGTCACGAGTATAATAAGCAGGGACGAAAGTATGTCGCATGGCAAGTTTCAAATCATCCCAAGTAGTAGGTATATAATCAGGGTGTAACCGACAATATTCACTCCACCAAACCAAAGCATAACCAGTGAAAGAACCAACCGCAACCTTAACCTTTTTATGTTGATCGAAATTATGGGAAGCAAATATATTTTTTATGTCGAACTCCCATTCAATATATAAAGCAGGTTTAAAACGGCCATTAAATGGTGGTATAGATACATTAACCTGATCATGTGCATTTGGATGTTTGTGCACCTCTCGTGACAGTTGTGGTATTTGCAAAGGTGGTGGCACGTCTCCCGCGATCGACGAAGCCCATGAATTGACTCTGGATCCTGTCATGATTAGTAGAACAAGAAACAAAACCCAAAAATAATGTTCCTATAACTACTAGGATGTGGTGGTAAAACGCTCACAGTAAAGCAAATATCAATGTCTTACACGTTCTTACCATGCAGCAGGCGGTGATCGGCAACCAGCGGTGTCAAGTAACTCTGAATATTGAGTAAAGCGATCGCCAGGGGAGCGTACGTATACACGGTGTAGAAATATGTGGAGCTGGGTTGGCTATATATGGTAGCAAAAAATTAGCAATAATCAATTCAAAGATGCAATGTTGAATAAACGCTCAACGACGGTACTGTGCTGGTCCTAGGCTAGACCGGACTAGAGACGCGAGCCTAGAACACTAATGAGGTCACGGCGTAGCACAACTAGCATCAATGAAGGATACTAAGTAGCTCTTGACAGCAAGATATAAGTGAAGATCACAACGGCAGTGAAGATAATGATGAAAAACAACTGCCAAGCAGGATATACAATAACTCTCTCTCCAACTTTCCTCTTGAAAAGTTTGAGACAATTTTCTGATAAATTCTTTCAAAGAATGCTACTAACTCAAGCTTTCCAATGCAAAAAGAATCACTCAATTCCGAGTTGATATGAGGAGTCAAAGAATTCTAAATCTGGCCTGAAAAATTGGAACAAGCTGTGTTCACGAACTTCAGAGGGCAAAAAGATCTATTTAGAAGACGATTTTGAGGTGTCAAATATTGAATAAGCTTCTGCAACTATTTAGATGCGGCTCGTCTCTAGCTTCAATTTGAGTACCCATGGAGCCAAAACGGACTTCGTATGAGGAAGATAGACCCGTTTTACTGAACAGTGCGCAAAACAGATTCCAATCCGAATTCAGGTACGAGATTGATTCTAGATAGATCCAATTTTTTTTCTTCTCTCTTTTTTTTTCTCACGCTTTTTTTTCTTTTTCTTCTCTCTCTTTTTTTTCCCTTTTTTTTCTATATCTTTTTTTTCCAAGACAAACTAGATAAGATGCAGATTGGATCAGGCGAAGATGTGAATGACCTCAACTATGATTATGACAATGAACAGTGCGTAGCACGTGGTGGAAATTAATAGATGGGATGGTGGACAGCGGAAGGAATAATGCTGTAGCGGCGGCGTGACTAATGTGAACAGAACTCGAAACTCTAAAGGAACTAGACGCTAAGACCAGCAACTTACACGACGATGCAACCGATAATTCAACTATGCAAGCAATGAATAGAAAATTGCAAAGGCTCAGACTGGCTTGGATAAAGGATGAACAGATCTAACTTTTTTTGTGTGGCTTTTTCTTGGACAATAGGTAAGAAAATAAATCTAATCTAGGAAAACTGGAAATTCTCACCGAGCAACCTGAAAACTGATACCACTTGATAGAGGCGAGGGTGTCCCAATCTTTCGATGAGATAATAACTATCGATTTGGTGGAGACGACTTTGACGATCCGACTACAAACGTGCACGACGTTGCGCCTTAGCAATCGCTAAACCAATCTCCTGAGGTTACTGACAATGCTGGAAACACGGTCAGCCTGACCACGAAGGTCTATTCCTGCAAGCAATCGAAGAACGAGCAAGAGTATGATAAAGCAATCTGAATATTGCAAATATATATGAAGTATTGATAATGGTGGGGATCCGGAAGCGGTCTTGGTCTGGTCGTTGGACACAAACGAAGTACACGAAGTTGCAACGGCTAACTTTTAACTAAACAAATCCCAAGGAAAAGCTACTAGATGGATCTACTTATATAGGAGCAAGGGGTGGCGGCCAAGGAGGTGGGAGGACGTCCCAAGGCAGCCTAAAACTAAATCTAGGTCGTACAAGGCCAATGGGCCCAAGTGGAGGTGATGTAACACCTTTGGACTTGTAGTTTGACTCGGATTCTGCTACAGCATCAGATTGTTTCGTCCACAACTCAACGCTCCGGACGAATTTGAAGGTGATTCCAATTGGGTTGGAAAGTCCACGAAATCTAGTTTCCAACAAAAAAAGAATCACCCAATTCGGAGTCCGTATGAAAAACTTGTGTGCGTTTTGAGTCAGGTATGTCTGTGCAGTCCGAATCTGAATCCAGAACGTGAGAGACTTGGACTCTATCTTCTCTTGGGCCAAAAGTGACGTGAGAGAACTTTTTGGACAGCAAATAAACATCTCTTTCTTCCTTATCTTCATATGTGGATTGTACAAATGTCCCATACACCTGCAATTAGACAAAACACAAAAGTGTGTGAAGTATTTTCTTTCTGGATAACATAAATAGATTATTGAATAGTTTGCACTAGAAATCACCTGACAAATATGCATATATGCAATATTTTTGGTCATATCCAAGGTAGTCATGTCCTCATCAGAAAAAAAATTGCCCGTGAATTTTTTTCCGAGACCTACGCAGGAAAGGAAACACGAATCGAAATTTAGATTGATCTCAAGAACCAACCTAATATGAGAAGAACTCGGATTGGTGGTGGATATATGGTTGTGGTATATGGCAGCGGTGGTGGTATATGGTAGTGGTGGTGGTATATGGATACAGATTGCTGGTGGTATATGGATACGGATTGGTGGTGGTATATGGATATGGATTCAGAGCGGTGGCGGATAAGCAAAAGTGGTAGATGGGCGATGATGAAGGTGCGGCGGCGGCGTGACAACTTATGACCAGAACTCGAAACTCTAAAAGACTAGACTCTAAGACCAGCAACTTGACACGACGATGCAACCGCAAATTCAACAAAGCAAAAACCCTAAAAATATTATGCAACGGCTCAGATTGGTTCGGATATGATGAACTAACCCTAATTTTTTTATGGCTTTTTCGTGGACTGTAGGTATGAAGAACAGACTCGATCTAATCTACGAAAAACTGTAAAATCTCACCGAGCAACCTGGAAATCTGATACCACTTAATAGAGGCGAGGGTGTCTGATAGAGGCGAGGTGTCCCGATCTTTCGATGAATGATGAACAGATCTAACTTTTTTATGGCTTTTTCATGGACTGTAGGTCTGAATGACAGATGCGATCTAAACTATGAAAAACTGTAAAATCTCACCGAGCAACCTGAAAACTGATACCACTTGATAGAGGCGGGGTGTCCCGATCTTTCGATGAGATGATAACTATCGATTTGGTGGAGACGACTTTGACGATCCGACTACAAACGTGCACGACGTTGCGCCTTAGCAATCGCTAAACCAACTCTGAGAGGTTATTGACCACGCCGGAGCACAATCAACCTGACCACGAAGGTCTATTCCTGCAAGCAATCGAAGAACAAGCAAGAATATGATAAAAGCAATCTGAATATTGCGAGTATATATGAAGTATTGATAAAGGTGGGGATCCGTAAGCGGTTGGTCTGGTCGTTGGACACAAACGAAGTACCCGAAGTTGCAATGGCTAACTTTTAACTAAACAAATCCCCAGGAAAAGCTACTAGATGGATCTATTTATATAGGAGCAAGGGGTGGCGGCCAAGGAGGTGGGAGGACGTCCCAAGGCAGCCTAAAACTAAATCTAGGTCGTACAAGGCCAATGGGCCCAAGTGGAGCTGATGTAACACCTTTGGACTTGTAGTTTGACTCGGATTCTGCTGCAGCATCAGATTGTTTCGTCCACAACTCAATGCTCCGGACGAATTTGAAGGTGATTCCAATTGGGTTGGAAAGTGCACGAAATCTAGTTTCCAACAAAAAAGAATCACCCAATTCGAAGTCCGTATGAAAAACTTGTGTGCGTTTTGAGTCAGGTATGTCTGTGCAGTCCGAATCTGAATCCAGAACGTGAGAGACTTGGACTCTATCTTCTCTTGGGCCAAAAGTGACGTGAGAGAACTTTTTGGACAGCAAATAAACATCTCTTTCTTCCTTATCTTCATATGTGGATTGTACAAATGTCCCATACACCTGCAATTAGACAAAACACAAAAGTGTGTGAAGTATTTTTGTTCTGGATAACTTAAATAGATTATTGAATAGTTTGCACTAGAAATCACCTGACAAATATGCATATATGCAATATTTTTGGTCATATCCAAGGTAGTCATGTCCTCATCATCCTCCCCTTCTTGAAAATAAAGCCGTCCTCGGCGTTGCTTAATCTGAAATGTGGCTAACAAAAGAGACAAGGTGTACATGTTGTATATGTATATGTCATCCATTTTTACTTCCCTTGATTTTTGCATATATGACACATGAATAGATGAGTAACTTGCATAGTTCATAAAATCTAAAGCCAAAAAATTAGCACAAGAAGTAGAAGGCATGAAAATATTGCAACTCAGTTTGCACATATAAGTGAAGCTCTTATTCATTTCAAAAGATTGACAATGTTCATCATTAAACCATCCCAACATTGGTGAATAAACCTTACTTGCATGTACATGCTACAACATGCTTAAGTAAGCAAACATGCAATAAGTCATTCAACACAGAATCATCACCAAGATTAGAGGTCATATCAAAATGATTAAACATTGGTTCTTTTACATCAATAGTTAATTCAATGGGTGCACTCAAAATTGTTGGTATTTCAGTTGTTTGATCACATGGCAAAGTCAAATTATCAACGTAGTCCTCTAAAATAGATGGTTGATCAAAGTAGTGGGTAGCTCATTAGATGGTGCATTCAAATTGACAAGGCATTCATCATTCTCATGTAGAGATGGAAGATCAGTACCTTTGTCATTACCTCTTATGATCAACTCAGATGATGTAGCCACTCTCAGGGGCGATGTGTCACATGGTGGAGGTGATGTAGTCCTGACAACAACGGATGTGGTTGTCATAGTATGCCTAGTAGTTGAAGGAACAATCATATCAACTCTTGGAATGTGCACCGTGCGCTTGTTCTCCTCGTGGCCAACACGTCGTTTTATTTCCTGTTCAGCTTTGCAAGCAAGATGAAACAAATGGTCCATAGAATAACACTCTTCATGAATTAGTATCTCTTGAATATCACGGTTTAATCCTCCCCAAAATTTATCCATAAAATCATCTTCACTTTCTTCTAAAGAGGAATGCAACAAGGTAGTTTGTAAATTATCATAATATTTTGTTACAGTTTCACTACCTTGTTTTAAGTGTTGCAACTTCTTAATCATATCACGAGTATAATAAGCAGGGACGAAAGTATGTCGCATGGCAAGTTTCAAATCATCCCAAGTAGTAGGTATATAATCAGGGTGTAACCGACAATATTCACTCCACCAAACCAAAGCATAACCAGTGAAAGAACCAACCGCAACCTGATCCTTTTTATGTTCATCGAAATTATGGGAAGCAAATATATTTTTTATGTCGAACTCCCATTCAATATATAAAGCAGGTCTAAAACGGCCATTAAATGGTGGTATAGATACATTAACCTGATCATGTGCATTTGGATGTTTGTGCACCTCTCGTGGCGGTTGTGGTATTTGCATAGGTGGTGGCATGTCTCCTGCGATCGAGAAAGCCCATGAATTGACTCTGGATCCTGTCATGATTAGTAGCACAAGAAACAAAATCCAAAAATAATATTCCTATAACTACTAGGATGTGGTGGTAAAACGCTCACAGTAAAGCAAATATAATGTCTTACAAGTTCTTACCATGCAGCAGGCGGTGATCGGCAACCAGCGGTGTCAAGTAACTCCGAATATTGAGTGAAGCGATTGTCAGGGGAGCGTACGTATACACGGTGTAGAAATATGTGGAGCTAGGTTGGCTATATATGGTAGCAAAAGATTAGCAATAATCAATTCAAAGATGCAATGTTGAATAAACGCTCAACGACGGTACTGTGCTGGTCCTAGGCTAGACCGGACTAGAGACGCGAGCCTAGAACACTAATAAGGTCACGGCGTAGCACAACTAGCATCAATGAAGGATACTAAGTAGCTCTGGACAGCAAGATATAAGTGAAGATCACAACGGCAGTAAAGATAATGATGAAAAACAACTGCCAAACAGGATATACAACAACTCTCTCTCCAACTTTCCTCTTGAAAAGTTTGAGCCAATTTTCGATAAATTCTTTCAAAGAATGCTACTAACTCAAGCTTTCCAATGCAAAAAGAATCACTCAATTCCGAGTTGATATGAGGAGTCAAAGAATTCTAAAACTGGCCTGAAAAATTGGAACAAGCTGTGTTCACGAACTTCAGAGGGCAAAAAGACCTATTTAGAAGCCGATTTTGAGGTGTCAAATATTGAACTAGCTTCTGCAACTATTTAGATGCGGCTCGTCGCTAGCTTCAATTTGACTACTCATGGAGCCAAAACGGACTTCGTATGAGGAAGATACACCTGCTTTACTGAACAGTGCGCAAAACAGATTCCAATCCGAATTCAGGTACGAGATTGATTCTAGATAGATCCGATTTTTTTCTTCTCTTTTTTTTTCTCACGCTTTTTTTTTCTTTTTCTTCTCTCTTTTTCTTTTTTTTCCTCTTTTTTTTTCCTGTATCTTTTTTTTCTCCCTCTTTTCAAGACAAACTAGATAAGATGCAGATTGGATCAGGCGAAGATGTGAATGACCTCAACTATGATTATGACAATGAACAGTGCGTAGCACGTGGTGGAAATTAATGGATGGGATGGTGGACAGCGGAAGGGATAATGATGCAGCGGCGGCGTGACTAATGTGAACAGAACTCGAAACTCTAAAGAAACTAGACACTAAGTGATGAGGACATGACTACCTTGGATATGACCAAAAATATTGCATATATGCATATTTGTCAGGTGATTTCTAGTGCAAACTATTCAATAATCTATTTATGTTATCCAGAACAAAAATACTTCACACACTTTTGTGTTTTGTCTAATTGCAGGTGTATGGGACATTTGTACAATCCACATATGAAGATAAGGAAGAAAGAGATGTTTATTTGCTGTCCAAAAAGTTCTCTCACGTCACTTTTGGCCCAAGAGAAGATAGAGTCCAAGTCTCTCACGTTCTGGATTCAGATTCGGACTGCATAGACATACCTGACTCAAAACGCACACAAGTTTTTCATACGGACTCCGAATTGGGTGATTCTTTTTTTGTTGGAAACTAGATTTCGTGCACTTTCCAACCCAATTGGAATCACCTTCAAATTCGTCCGGAGCGTTGAGTTGTGGACGAAACAATCTGATGCTGCAGCAGAATCCGAGTCAAACTACAAGTCCAAAGGTGTTACATCACCTCCACTTGGGCCCATTGGCCTTGTACGACCTAGATTTAGTTTTAGGCTGCCTTGGGATGTACTCCCACATCCTTGGCCGCCACCCCTTGCTTCTATATAAGTAGATCCATCTAGTAGCTTTTCCTTGGGATTTGTTTAGTTAAAAGTTAGCCATTGCAACTTCGTGTACTTCGTTTGTGTCCAACGACCAGACCAAGACCGCTTACGGATCCCTACCATTATCAATACCTCATATATATTTGCAATATTCAGATTGCTTTATCATATTCTTGCTCGTTCTTCGATTGCTTGCAGGAATAGACCTTCGTGGTCAGGCTGACCGTGCTTCCGGCATCGTCAGTAACCTCAGGAGATTGGTTTAGCGATTGCTAAGGTGCAACGTCGTGCACATTTGTAGTCGGATCGTCAAAGTCATCTCCACCAAATCGATAGTTATCATCTCATCGAAAGATCGGGACACCATTGCCTCTATCAAGTGGTATCAGTTTTCAGGTTGCTCGGTGAGAATTTCTAGTTTTTCTAGATTAGATTTATTTTCTTACCTATTGTCCAAAAAAAATCCACAAAAAAGAGTTAGATCTATTCATCCTTTGTCCAAGCCAGTCTGAGCCTTTGCAATTTTCTTTTCATTGCTTGCATAGTTGAATTATCGGTTGCATCATCGTGTCGAGTTGCTGGTCTTAGTGTCTAGGTCGTTTAGAGTTTCGAGTTCTGTTCACATTAGTCACGTCGCCGCTGCATCATTATCCCTTCCGCTGTCCACCACCCATCCATCAATTTCCTCCACGTGCTACCCACCGTTCATTGTCATAATCATAGTTGAGATCGTTCCCATCTTCGCTTGATCCAATCTACATCTTATCTAGTTTGTTTTGGAAAGAGGGAGAGAGAAAAAAAGATAGAGAAAAAAAACGAGAAAAAAAAGTAAAAAAAAAGTCAGAGAAAAAAAAAGAAAGGAAAAGAAAAAAAAAGTGTGAGAAAAAAAAGAGAGGAGAAAAAAAACAAAATTTGGATCTATCTAGACTCAATCTCGTAGTTGAATTCGGATTGGAATCTGTTTTTTGCACTGTTCAGTAAAACAGGCATAACTTCTTCATATGAAGTCTGTTTTGGCTCCGCGAGTACTCAAATGAAAGCTAGCGACGAGCCGCATCTAAATAGTTGCAGAAGCTAGTTCAGTATTTGGCACCTCAACATCAGCTTCTAAATAGGTCTACTGCTATTGTGATCTTCACTTATATCTTGTTGTCCAGGGCTACTTCATATCCTTTGTTGATGCTAGTTGTGCTACGACGTGACCTCATTAGTGTTCTAGGCTCGCGTCTCTAGTTTGGTCTAGCCTAGGACCAGCACAGTACCGTCGTTGAGCGTTTATTCAACATTGCATCTTTGAATTGATTATTGCTAATCTTTTGCTACCATATATAGCCAACCCAGCTCCACATATTTCTACACCGTGTATACGTACGCTCCCCTGGCAATCGCTTTACTCAATATTCGGAGTTACTTGACACCGCTGGTTGCCGATCACCGCCTGCTGCATGGTAAGAACTTGTAAGACATTGATATTTGCTTTACTGTGAGCGTTTTACCACCACATCCTAGTAGTTACAGGAACATTATTTTTGGGTTTTGTTTCTTGTTCTACTAATCATGACAGGATCCAGAGTCAGTTCATGGGCTTTGTCGATCGCGGGAGACGTGCCACCACCTTTGCAAATACCACAACCGTCACGAGAGGTGCACAAACATCCAAATGCACATGATCAGGTTAATGTATCTATACCACCATTTAATGGCCGTTTTAAACCTGCTTTATATATTGAATGGGAGTTCGACATAAAAAATATATTTGCTTCCCATAATTTCGATGAACATAAAAAGGTTAAGGTTGCGGTTGGTTCTTTCACTAGTTATGCTTTGGTTTGGTGGAGTGAATGATAGAGGCTAAGGTGTCCCGTCTTTCGATGAGATGGTGGATTTCGCTTTGGTGGAAGTCGACTTTGACGATCCGACTACGAACGTGCGAGGACGTCGCGCCTTAGCAATCGCTAAACCAACTCCGAGAGGTTATTGACCACGCCGGAGCACGATCAACCTGACCACGAGGGTCTGTTTCCTGCGAGCAAACGAAGAACAAGCAAGAAACTGAGATTGCAATCTGGATATTGCGAATATAAGATGAAAGCTTTATTGATCAAGGTGGGGTTCTGTGACGCCTTTGTCTGGTCGTTGAACACAAACGAAGTACGCGAAGTTGCAGCTATGGCGAACTTTTAATCTAAACAAAACCCAAAGTCTAAACGATGCCCTAAGGGCTGTATATATGGAGGAAGAGGGGCAATTTCGTGGCCCTTGGTGGAGGGGTCCGAAATCAACCCTATCTCTTGTTTCCCCACACATACGGACTCTAAAAATAGCCTATACTTATGTATTTCGAAATTACATGGGCCTGGCCCAATAATAAGGTGACGCAGCACCTAAAATAGCCTCGGGACGAAATTTATGAAGTGGCATCTTGTATATTTCGTCCAAGGCTTCATGCACCCATTATGGTGGCTTCAAAGTACTGAAATCATCACTTGTAACTCCGTTCTTGTTCCCCTTGCGCATGCCATCATCTCCATGCTTGTTCTTGCTCCAATGTTCATCCTTCTCCAAGCTAGGCCCTTCATTTGTAAGCAAAACAAATGTATCCAATTTAGGCAGCATCATATTCTCATGAACATTAGAATCATTACCAAGAAACGAAAGTACCTGGTAATTTAGTTGGCGTGCACGAGCTCTAGTAATTGGTCCAGTATGTATAGCAGCAGGGGCTGTGGGTGTAACAATTGTATTGATGTCCTCATCAGCTCGCGTCTCTAGTCCGGTCTAGCCTAGGACCAGCACAGTACCGTCGTTGAGCGTTTATTCAATATTGCATCTTTGAATTGATTATTGCTAATCTTTTGCTACCATATATAGCCAACCCAGCTCCACATATTTCTACACCGTGTATACGTACGCTCCCCTGGCAATCGCTTTACTCAATATTCGGAGTTACTTGACACCGCTGGTTGCCGATCACCGCCTGCTGCATGGTAAGAACTTGTAAGACATTGATATTTGCTTTACTGTGAGCGTTTTACCACCACATCCTAGTAGTTATAGGAACATTATTTTTGGGTTTTGTTTCTTGTTCTACTAATCATGACAGGATCCAGAGTCAATTCATGGGCTTTGTCGATCGCGGGAGACGTGCCACCACCTTTGCAAATACCACAACCGTCACGAGAGGTGCACAAACATCCAAATGCACATGATCAGGTTAATGTATCTATACCACCATTTAATGGCCGTTTTAAACCTGCTTTATATATTGAATGGGAGTTCGACATAAAAAATATATTTGCTTCCCATAATTTCAATGAACATAAAAAGGTTAAGGTTGCGGTTGGTTCTTTCACTAGTTATGCTTTGGTTTGGTTGAGTGAATATTGTCGGTTACACCCTGATTATATACCTACTACTTGGGATGATTTGAAACTTGCCATGCGACATACTTTTGTCCCTGCTTATTATACTCGTGACATGATTAAGAAGTTGCAACACTTAAAACAAGGTAGTGAAACTGTAACAAAATATTATGATGATTTACAAACTACCTTGTTGCATTCCTCTTTAGAAGAAAGTGAAGATGATTTTACGGATAGATTTTGGGAAGGATTAAACCGTGATATTCAAGAGATACTAATTCATGAAGAGTGTTATCCTATGGACCATTTGTTTCATCTTGCTTGCAAAGCTGAACAGGAAATAAAACGACGTGTTGGCCACGAGGAGAACAAGCGCACGGTGCACATTCCAAGAGTTGATATGATTGTTCCTTCAACTACTAGGCATACTATGACAACCACATCCGTTGTTGTCAGGACTACATCACCTCCACCATGTGACACATCGCCCCCGAGAGTGGCTACATCATCTGAGTTGATCATAAGAGGTAATGACAAAGGTACTGATCTTCCATCTCTACATGAGAATGATGAATGCCTTGTCAATTTGAATGCACCATCTGATGAGCTACCCACTACTTTGATCACACCACCTATTTTAGAGGACTACGTTGATAATTTGACTTTGCCATGTGATCAAACAACTGAAATACCAACAATTTTGAGTGCACCCATTGAATTAACTATTGATGCAAAAGAACTGATAGAGGCGAGGGTGTCCCGATCTTTCGATGAGATGATAACTATCGACTTGGTGGAGACGACTTTGACGATCCGACTACAAACGTGCACGACGTTGCGCCTTAGCAATCGCTAAACCAATCTCCTGAGGTTACTGACGATGCCGGAAGCACGGTCAGCCTGACCACGAAGGTCTATTCCTGCAAGCAATCGAAGAACGAGCAAGAATATGATAAAGCAATCTGAATATTGCGAATATATATGAAGTATTGATAATGGTGGGGATCCGTAAGCGGTCTTGGTCTGGTCGTTGGACACAAACGAAGTACACGAAGTTGCAATGGCTAACTTTTAACTAAACAAATCCCCAGGAAAAAGCTACTAGATGGATCTACTTATTAGGAGCAAGGGGTGGCGGCCAAGGAGGTGGGAGGACGTCCCAAGGCAGCCTAAAACTAAATCTAGGTCGTACAAGGCCAATGGGCCCAAGTGGAGGTGATGTAACACCTTTGGACTTGTAGTTTGACTCGGATTCTGCTGCAGCATCAGATTGTTTCGTCCACAACTCAACGCTCCGGACGAATTTGAAGGTGATTCCAATTGGGTTGGAAAGTTCACGAAATCTAGTTTCCAACAAAAAAAGAATCACCCAATTCGGAGTCCGTATGAAAAACTTGTGTGCGTTTTAAGTCAGGTATGTCTGTGCAGTCCGAATCTGAATCCAGAACGTGAGAGACTTGGACTCTATCTTCTCTTGGGCCAAAAGTGACGTGAGAGAACTTTTTGGACAGCAAATAAACATCTCTTTCTTCCTTATCTTCATATGTGGATTGTATAAATGTCCCATACACCTGCAATTAGACAAAACACAAAAGTGTGTGAAGTATTTTTGTTCTGGATAACATAAATAGATTATTGAATAGTTTGCACTAGAAATCACCTGACAAATATGCATATATGCAATATTTTTGGTCATATCCAAGGTAGTCATGTCCTCATCATCCTCCCCTTGTTGAAAATAAAGCCGTCCTCGGCGTTGCTTAATCTGAAATGTGGCTAACAAAAGAGACAAGGTGTACATGTTGTATATGTATATGTCATCCATTTTTACTTCCCTTGATTTTTGCATGTGTATGGTGGTCTGAACATTGTAGATTATGTCCTATTCCAACTACTTGGGCTGCTTTGAAAACTGCTATGCGTACGCGTTGGGTTCCACCATATTATCAACGTGAATTGCTTCAAAAATTGCAGCGTTTAAGACAAGGAAAAATTCTGTAGAAGAATATTATCAGGAATTACAAACTGGCATGATTAGATGTGGTATTGTTGAGGAGAATGAAGCTATGCTTGCACGTTTTCTGAGTGGATTAAATAGAGAGATTCAGACCATTCTAGACTATAAGGAGTATACTAATATCACTCGTTTATTCCATCTTGCTTGTAAAGCTGAACGTGAAGTGCAGGATCGACAAGCATTGGGGCGAACTAACTTTTCTGCAGGCCGATCTTCATCATGGACACCACGTGCATCTTCTACTTCAACTTCACCAGCACCTCCATCCGGTGCCACCTCCAGCCGTGATACAAGAAAACAGGCACAACCACCATTATCTGCCAAGAGCGCACCTGCGGGGCCTGCACAGCGTTCTTCTTCTTCCATGGCATCAACAGGGCACACAAGTGATATTATTTGTCGTCGTTGTAAGGGAGGAGGTCATTATGCGAGGGAATGCAAATCTCCGCGTGTGATGATTGCTACTGCGGATGGTGGATATGAGTCCGCTAGTGACTATGATGAGGAGACATTGGCTCTTATTACACGTGAAGAACATGGTGGAGATCATTCTGATCATGAGACGCAATACATGGCTCCTGAAGACGCTGACAGGTATGAATGTTTAGTTGCTCAACGTGTTTTGAGTGTGCAGGTCACACAAGCTGAGCAAAATCAGAGGCACAATTTGTCCCATACCAAGGGAGTTGTGAAGGAACGTTCTGTTCGCGTCATAATAGACGGAGGGAGCTGCAACAACTTGGCTCTGATACCACTTGATAGAGGCGAGGGTGTCCCGATCTTTCGATGAGATGATAACTATCGACTTGGTGGAGACGACTTTGACGATCCGACTACAAACGTGCACGACGTTGCGCCTTAGCAATCGCTAAACCAATCTCCTGAGGTTACTGACGATGCCGGAAGCACGGTCAGCCTGACCACAAAGGTCTATTCCTGCAAGCAATCGAAGAACGAGCAAGAATATGATAAAGCAATCTGAATATTGCGAATATATATGAAGTATTGATAATGGTGGGGATCCGTAAGCGGTCTTGGTCTGGTCGTTGGACACAAACGAAGTACACGAAGTTGCAATGGCTAACTTTTAACTAAACAAATCCCCAGGAAAAAGCTACTAGATGGATCTACTTATATAGGAGCAAGGGGTGGCGGCCAAGGAGGTGGGAGGACGTCCCAAGGCAGCCTAAAACTAAATCTAGGTCGTACAAGGCCAATGGGCCCAAGTGGAGGTGATGTAACACCTTTGGACTTGTAGTTTGACTCGGATTCTGCTGCAACATCAGATTGTTTCGTCCACAACTCAACGCTCCGGACGAATTTGAAGGTGATTCCAATTGGGTTGGAAAGTGCACGAAATCTAGTTTCCAAAAAAAAAGAATCACCCAATTCGGAGTCCGTATGAAAAACTTGTGTGCGTTTTAAGTCAGGTATGTCTGTGCAGTCCGAATCTGAATCCAGAACGTGAGAGACTTGGACTCTATCTTCTCTTGGGCCAAAAGTGACGTGAGAGAACTTTTTGGACAGCAAATAAACATCTCTTTCTTTCTTATCTTCATATGTGGATTGTATAAATGTCCCATACACCTGCAATTAGACAAAACACAAAAGTGTGTGAAGTATTTTTGTTCTGGATAACATAAATAGATTATTGAATAGTTTGCACTAGAAATCACCTGACAAATATGCATATATGCAATGTTTTTGGTCATATCCAAGGTAGTCATGTCCTCATCAAGAACCAATGTTTAATCATTTTGATATGACCTCTAATCTTGGTGATGATTCTGTGTTGAATGACTTATTGCATGTTTGCTTATTTAAGCATGTTGTAGCATGTAAATTTGATGCAAGTAATGCTTATTCACCAATGTTGGGATGGTTTAATGATGAACATTGTCAATCTTTTGAAATGAATAAGAGCTTCACTTATATGTGCAAACTGAGTTGCAATATTTTCATGCCTTCTACTTCTTGTGCTAATTTTTTGGCTTTAGATTTTATGAACTATGCAATTTACTCATCTATTCATGTGTCATATATGCAAAAATCAAGGGAAGTAAAAATGGATGACATATACATATACAACATGTACACCTTGTCTCTTTTGTTAGCCACATTTCAGATTAAGCAACGCCGAGGACGGCTTTATTTTCAAGAAGGGGAGGATGATGAGGACATGACTACCTTGGATATGACCAAAAATATTGCATATATGCATATTTGTCAGGTGATTTCTAGTGCAAACTATTCAATAATCTATTTATGTTATCCAGAACAAAAATACTTTACACACTTTTGTGTTTTGTCTAATTGCAGGTGTATGGGACATTTGTACAATCCACATATGAAGATAAGGAAGAAAGAGATGTTTATTTGCTGTCCAAAAAGTTCTCTCACGTCACTTTTGGCCCAAGAGAAGATAGAGTCCAAGTCTCTCACGTTCTGGATTCAGATTCGGACTGCACAGACATACCTGACTCAAAACGCACACAATTTTTTCATACGGATACCGAATTGGGTGATTCTTTTTTTGTTGGAAACTAGATTTCGTGCACTTTCCAACCCAATTGGAATCACCTTCAAATTCATCCGGAGCGTTGAGTTGTGGACGAAACAATCTGATGCTGCAGCAGAATCCGAGTCAAACTACAAATCCAAAGGTGTTACATCACCTCCACTTGGGCCCATTGGCCTTGTACGACCTAGATTTAGTTTTAGGCTGCCTTGGGACGTCCTCCCACATCCTTGGCCGCCACCCCTTGCTCCTATATAAGTAGATCCATCTAGTAGCTTTTCCTTGGGATTTGTTTAGTTAAAAGTTAGCCATTGCAACTTCGTGTACTTCGTTTATGTCCAACGACCAGACCAAGACCGCTTACGGATTCCCACCATTATCAATACCTCATATATATTTGCAATATTCAGATTGCTTTATCATATTCTTGCTCGTTCTTCGATTGCTTGCAGGAATAGACCTTCGTGGTCAGGCTGACCGTGCTTCCGGCATCGTCAGTAACCTCAGGAGATTGGTTTAGCGATTGCTAAGGCGCAACGTCGTGCACATTTGTAGTCGGATCGTCAAAGTCGTCTCCACCAAATCGATAGTTATCATCTCATCGAAAGATCGGGACACCATTGCCTCTATCACTAAGACCAGCAACTAACACGACGATGCAACCGATAATTCAACTATGCAAGCAATGAATAGAAAATTGCAAAGGCTCAGACTGGCTTGGATAAATGATGAACAGATCTAACTTTTTTATGGCTTTTTCATGGACTGTAGGTATGAATGACAGATGCGATCTAAACTATGAAAAACTGTAAAATCTCACCGAGCAACCTGAAAACTGATACCACTTGATAGAGGCGGGGTGTCCTGATCTTTCGATGAGATGATAACTATGGATTTGGTGGAGACGACTTTGACGATCCGACTACAAACGTGCACGACGTTGCGCCTTAGCAATCGCTAAACCAACTCCGAGAGGTTATTGACCACGCCGGAGCACAATCAACCTGACCACGAAGGTCTATTCCTGCAAGCAATCGAAGAACAAGAAAGAATATGATAAAAGCAATCTGAATATTGTGAGTATATATGAAGTATTGATAAAGGTGGGGATCCGTAAGTGGTCTTGGTCTGGTCGTTGGACACAAACGAAGTACACGAAGTTGCAATGGCTAACTTTTAACTAAACAAATCCCCAGGAAAAGCTACTAGATGGATCTACTTATATAGGAGCAAGGGGTGGCGGCCAAGGAGGTGGGAGGACGTTCCAAGGCAGCCTAAAACTAAATCTAGGTCGTACAAGGCCAATGGGCCCAAGTGGAGGTGATGTAACACCTTTGGACTTGTAGTTTGACTCGGATTCTGCTGCAGCATCAGATTGTTTCATCCACAACTCAATGCTCCGGACGAATTTAGAGGTGATTCCAATTGGGTTGGAAAGTGCACGAAATCTAGTTTCCAGCAAAAAAAGAATCACCCAATTCGGAGTCCGTATGAAAAATTTGTGTGCGTTTTGAGTCAGGTATGTCTGTGCAGTCCGAATCTGAATCCAGAACGTGAGAGACTTGGACTCTATCTTCTCTTGGGCCAAAAGTGACGTGAGAGAACTTTTTGGACAGCAAATAAACATCTCTTTCTTTCTTATCTTCATATGTGGACTGTACAAATGTCCCATACACCTGCAATTAGACAAAACACAAAAGTGTGTGAAGTATTTTTGTTCTGGATAACATAAATAGATTATTGAATAGTTTGCACTAGAAATCACCTGACAAATATGCATATATGCAATATTTTTGGTCATATCCAAGGTAGTCATGTCCTCATCAGTGTCCCGATGTTTTGATGAGATGGTGGCTATCGTTTTCTGTGGGAGTCGACCTTGACGATCCGACTACGATCGTGCGAGACGTCACGCCTTAGCAATCGCTAAACCAACTTCCGAGGGTTATTGACCACGCCGGAGCACGATCAATCTGACCACGAGGGTCTGTTTCCTGCGAGCAAACGAAGAACAAGCAAGAAACTGAGATTGCAATCGGGATATTGCGAATATAAGATGAAAGCTTTATTGATCAAGGTGGGGTTCTGTGACGTCTTGGTCTGGTCGTTGGACACAAACGAAGTACGCGAAGTTGCAGCTATGGCGAACTTTTAATCTAAACAAAACTCAAAGTCTAAACGACGCCTTAAGGGCTGTATATATGGAGGAAGAGGGGGGAATTTCGTGGCCCTTGAGGGTGGGGTTCGAAACCAACCCTAACTCTTGTTTCCCCACACATACGGACTCTAAAAATAGCCTATACTTAAGTATTTCGAAATTACATGGGCCTGGCCCATTAATAAGGTGATGCAGCACCTAGAATAGACTATGGACGAATATTATGAAGTGGCATCTTGTATATTTCGTCCAAGGCTTCATGCACTCCTTATGGCGGCTTTAAAGTCCTGAAATCATCACTTGTAACTCCGTTCTTGATCCCCTTGCACATGCCATCAACTCCATGTGTGTTCTTGCTCCAATGTTCATCCTTCTCCAAGCTAGGCCCTTCATTTGTAAGCAAAACAAATGTATCCAATTTAGGCAACATCATAATCTCATGAACATTAGAATCATTACCAAGAAACGAAAGTACCTGGTAATTTAATTAGCGTGCGCGAGCTCTAGTAATTGGTCCAGTATATGTAACAGTAGGGGCTGTGGGTGTAACAATGGTATTGATGTCCTCATCACTACAGGTAGCGGATGTCTGGAAAAAACGATCGTCCGGTCGCCGGACGTCCGGTCGGGTCGGAAATCCGCTGATTCTGCTCGGGTTAGGGGGTTCCGGTCGTACGGTAAGGTCGTACGTCCGGTTGTTCCTGCGGCTCCGAACGTCCGGTAAGGTGACGGTCGTCCGATGTATCGGGGTCAACTCCAGATCCGAGATTCGGGATGCGATTTCGGGCGGAATTTGGAGATTTTGGGATCAAAATTGATGAGATTTCGTGGATGAAAGATGGGGAAACTTGGGGAGATGCTAGATCCACTTGAAACCAAGCAAATCCATGGATCAAAATCAACAAAACATCATCAAACCAACAAATCACAAAAAACATTGGGGCTATTTTTGGTGGGGATTTTCGAATTTAGGACGAAATCAAGCAAAAGAAGGCTAGAAAACGGTGGGGGAGGCTCCGAAATCGTGATCAACGTGGCTCATGATACCAAGATGATGTAGGGTAGGAACCCTATCGCCCGATCTTTCACGAAAGGAGCGGAATCCCGTGAAGAACACGATTAACACAAATGGGGAAAACGAGAGAAAACACTCAAACCAACATGAATAGATCACACATGTGCTAGATCCTCGAATAAATAAAGTAAGATACACGATCCATGATCAACTAGGGATGATAGACGGTAACCGGTCTTCTACGTGAGTAGGTCTTGAATCCACGAGGGGATCTTCCCTTAGAAAGGGGGCTTGAATCCAAAGGGATCTTCTCCGAAGAGGCCGCGGTCTCTCGCAAGGAGGAGATCCGATATGGATGAGCGTACCTATATCTCTCAAATGAGTTATCACAACGCTAACCCTCAAATGGTGGAGGTGGAGGAGTATACATAGTCTAGGGCCACGAAGGGGTAAGTGAGGGCGAAGGGATACATGGGCTCGACCCGATACACTATGCATAGACAAGCATCGGACGTCCGACGAGTACCGGACGTCCGGTGGCTCACGAGGGTCCGGTCGTCCGGTACTTGTCGGACGTCCGGCGTTTTGGCTCGGTTGACGTGGCGCCGGATTTCCGGAGACGGTCGGACCTCCGGTCGCTGGAGTGTGTCGAACGTCCGGGACTTGTCGGACGTCCGCTTGTTTGGTTCGGGTGCGGGATTGCCGGTCGTCCGGTCCGGGCCGGTCGTCCGGTGGGTCTTCAGGCGTCGGACATCCGGTCCCGACCGGTCGTCCGGTGGCTGGAGCTTCTTCCATAGCTCTTCTTCTCGTTTCTCGCGCTTGGTGTCCTCGCCTTCTTGTCCATGGTCTTCCTCTTGGTTCCTGGTCATGCATAGCACACATGTATGAGGTAGTAGCCATGTCTCACGTATGGAAAGTGATGGTTCGAAGAGGAGAGAGTTCACCTTGTGTCCAATGGTGTATAGATGAGGTCTCGTCTTATGTTCTCTTAGGGCTTGGAGAGTAGTCGGAGTGTACATGGGGATGAACGTGGGATGCTCCGCATCAACCTCCTTCTAGTTAGGGTTAGCATTGGTTTAGCTCATTTTAGAGATAGAGCATTGCTCATCCACATCGGATCTACTCCACGAGAGAGACCGCGGCCTCTATGGAGAAGATCCCTTTGGATTCAAGACCTCCTTTTGGAGAAGAACTTCAAGACCTCCTCACGGAGAAGACCGGTTACCGTGTATCATCCCTAGTTGATCATGGATCGTGTATCTTACTTTATGTACTCGAGGATCTAGCACATGTGTGACTATTTCTTGTTGGTTGAGTGATTCTCTCGTGTTTCCCCTCGTTTTCACCCTCGTGTTCCTCGTATTCTTTGTGGGATCCGCTCCTTTCGTGAAATATCGGCCGATTAGGGTTCTACCCTACATCATCTTGGTATCATGAGCCAGGTTGATCACGATTTCGGAGCCTCGCCGTTGTGTTTTCTAACCTAATTTTGTTGTGTTCTTCCCCAATTTTGAAAATTCCCCACAAAAATAGCCCCAATTTTTTTTTGTGATTTGTTGGTTTGACGAAGTTTTGTTGATTTTGATCCATGGATTTGCTTGGTTTCGAGTGGATCCAGCATATCCCCAATTTTCCCCACTTTCCATCCACAAAATCCATCAAATTTTGCCCTTGGAATCATCAATTTCAGCCCCAAACGAGATCTGGATTCGTCGGGCCGGACATCCGGGCCATCGGGCCGGACATCCAGCTCCTGGAGCATAAAACCCGCACGGTTCTGGACATCAGCCCCCGGATATCCAGCCCCCACCCCCGGATGTCCGGCCCCTGGGATTTCAGCCTTCCCCGTTTCACCGTTTTGTCCATAACTAATTCATCCGGAGTCCGATTTTCGCGTTCTTTAGCTCATTGAAAAGCTCTTGACATCCCCCTTCCAACAAAAATACTACCATAACCATTTGACTCCATCAAATATTTGGAACTTTGGCATCTTTGCCTAGGGCTACAACCACAACCTCCTCATAACCACCATCGACTTCCGCAACCTAACCAATTTTGTTACCCATCGCATTAGTGGTTGCTTGAGGAGTGATTCGAGTCTCCTAAGGTGTTTAGGCTACTTATGGATGATTGCTTCTTCATCAACCACCACCACCACCATAACTCCCGCATAGGCTTACTGATGAGGACATGACTACCTTGGATATGACCAAAAATATTGCATATATGCATATTTGTCAGGTGATTTCTAGTGCAAATTATTCAATAATCTATTTATGTTATCCAGAACAAAAATACTTCACACACTTTTGTGTTTTGTCTAATTGCAGGTGTATGGGACATTTGTACAATCCACATATGAAGATAAGGAAGAAAGAGATGTTTATTTGCTGTCCAAAAAGTTCTCTCACGTCACTTTTGGCCCAAGAGAAGATAGAGTCCAAGTCTCTCACGTTCTGGATTCAGATTCGGACTACACAGACATACCTGACTCAAAACGCACACAAGTTTTTCATACGGACTCCGAATTGGGTGATTCTTTTTTTGTTGGAAACTAGATTTCGTGCACTTTCCAACCCAATTGGAATCACCTTCAAATTCGTCCGGAGCGTTGAGTTGTGAACGAAACAATCTGATGCTGCAGCAGAATCCGAGTCAAACTACAAGTCCAAAGGTGTTACATCACCTCCACTTGGGCCCATTGGCCTTGTACGACCTAGATTTAGTTTTAGGCTGCCTTGGGACGTCCTCCCACCTCCTTGGCCGCCACCCCTTGCTCCTATATAAGTAGATCCATCTAGTAGCTTTTCCTTGGGATTTGTTTAGTTAAAAGTTAGCCATTGCAACTTCGTGTGCTTCGTTTGTGTCCAACGACCAGACCAAGACCACTTTTCGGATCCCCACCATTATCAATACTTCATACATATTCGCGATATTCAGATTGCTTTTATCATATTCTTGCTTGTTCTTCAATTGCTTGCAGGAATAGACCTTCGTGGTCAGGTTGATCGTGCTCCGGCGTGGTCAATAACCTCTCGGAGTTGGTTTAGCGATTGCTAAGGCACAACGTCGTTGCACGTTTGTAGTCGGATCGTCAAAGTCGTCTCCACCAAATCGATAGTTATCATCTCATCGAAAGATCGGGACACCCCGCCTCTATCAAGTGGTATCAGTTTTCAGGTTGCTCGGTGAGAATTTCCAGTTTTTCCTAGATTAGATTTTTTTCTAGTCCGGTCTAGCCTAGGACCAGCACAGTACCGTCGTTGAGCATTTATTCAACATTGCATCTTTGAATTGATTATTGCTAATCTTTTGCTACCATATATAGCCAACCCAGCTCCACATATTTCTATACCGTGTATATGTACGCTCCCCTGGCAATCGCTTTACTCAATATTCGGAGTTACTTGACACCGCTGGTTGCCGATCACCGCCTGCTGCATGGTAAGAACTTGTAAGACATTGATATTTGCTTTACTGTGAGCGTTTTACCACCACATCCTAGTAGTTATAGGAACATTATTTTTGGGTTTTGTTTCTTGTTCTACTAATCATGACAGGATCCAGAGTCAATTCATGGGCTTTGTCGATCGCGGGAGACGTGCCACCACCTTTGCAAATACCACAACCGTCACGAGAGGTGCACAAACATCCAAATGCACATGATCAGGTTAATGTATCTATACCACCATTTAATGGCCGTTTTAAACCTGCTTTATATATTGAATGGGAGTTCGACATAAAAAATATATTTGCTTCCCATAATTTCGATGAACATAAAAAGGTTAAGGGTGCGGTTGGTTCTTTCACTGATTATGCTTTGGTTTGGTGGAGTGAATATTGTCGGTTACACCCTGATTATATACCTACTACTTGGGATGATTTGAAACTTGCCATGCGACATACTTTCGTCCCTGCTTATTATACTCGTGACATGATTAAGAAGTTGCAACACTTAAAACAAGGTAGTGAAACTGTAACAAAATATTATGATGATTTACAAACTACCTTGTTGCATTCCTCTTTAGAAGAAAATGAAGTTGATTTTATGGATAGATTTTGGGGAGGTTAAACCGTGATATTCAAGAGATACTAATTCATTGATGAGGACATGACTACCTTGGATATGACCAAAAATATTGCATATATGCATATTTGTCAGGTGATTTCTAGTGCAAACTATTCAATAATCTATTTATGTTATCCAGAACAAAAATACTTCACACACTTTTGTGTTTTGTCTAATTGCAGGTGTATGGGACATTTGTACAATCCACATATGAAGATAAGGAAGAAAGAGATGTTTATTTGCTTTCCAAAAAGTTCTCCCACGTCACTTTTGGCCCAAGAGAAGATAGAGTCCAAGTCTCTCACGTTCTGGATTCAGATTCGGACTGCACAGACACACCTGACTCAAAACGCACACAAGTTTTTCATACGGACTCCGAATTGGGTGATTTTTTTGTTGGAAACTAGATTTTGTGCACTTTCCAACCCAATTGGAATCACCTTCAAATTCGTCCGGAGCGTTGAGTTGTGGACGAAACAATCTGATGCTGCAGCAGAGTCCGAGTCAAACTACAAGTCCAAAGGTGTTACATCACCTCCACTTGGGCCCATTGGCCTTGTACGACCTAGATTTAGTTTTAGGCTGCCTTGGGACGTCCTCCCACCTCCTTGGCCGCCACCCCTTGCTCCTATATAAGTAGATCCATCTAGTAGCTTTTCCTTGGGATTTGTTTAGTTAAAAGTTAGCCATTGCAACTTCGTGTACTTCGTTTGTGTCCAACGACCAAACCAAGACCGCTTCCGGATCCCCGCCATTATCAATACCTCATATATATTTGCAATATTCAGATTGCTTTATCATATTCTTGCTCGTTCTTCGATTGCTTGCAGGAATAGACCTTCGTGGTCAGGCTGACCGTGCTTCCGGCATCGTCAGTAACCTCAGGAGATTGGTTTAGCGATTGCTAAGGCGCAACGTCGTGCACGTTTGTAGTCGGATCGTCAAAGTCGTCTGCACCAAACCGATGGTTATCATCTCATCGAAAGACGGGACACCTTTGCCTCTATCAAGTGGTATCAGTTTTCAGGTTGCTCGGTGAGAATTTCCAGTTTTCCTAGATTAGATTTATTTTCTTACCTATTGTCCAAGAAAAAGACACACAAAAAAAAGTTAGATCTGTTCATCCTTTATCCAAGCCAGTCTGAGCCTTTGCAATTTTCTATTCATTGCTTGCATAGTTGAATTATCGGTTGCATCGTCGTGTAAGTTGCTGGTCTTAGCGTCTAGTTCCTTTAGAGTTTCGAGTTCTGTTCACATTAGTCACGCTGCCGCTGCATCATTATCCCTTCCGCTATCCACCATCCCATCTATTAATTTCCACCACGTGCTACGCACTGTTCATTGTCATAATCATAGTTGAGGTCATTCACATCTTCGCCTGATCCAATCTGCATCTTATCTAGTTTGTCTTGAAAAAAAAGATAGAGAAAAAAAAGAGAAAAAAGGAAAAAAAAGAAAAAGAGAGAGAAGAAAAAGAAAAAAAAGCGTGAGAAAAAAAAGAGAGAAAAAAAAAAATTGGATCTATCTAGAATCAATCTCGTAGCTGAATTCGGATTGGAATCTGTTTTGCGCACTGTTCAGTAAAACAGGTGTATCTTCCTCATACGAAGTCCGTTTTGGCTCCATGCGTACTCAAATTGAAGCTAGCGACGAGCCGCATCTAAATAGTTGCAGAAGCAAGTTCAATATTTGACACCTCAAAATCGGTTTCTAAATAGGTCTTTTTGCCCTCCGAAGTTCATGAACACAGCTTGTTCCAATTTTTCAGGCCAGTTTTAGAATTCTTTGACTCCTCATATCAACTCGGAATTGAGTGATTCTTTTTGCATTGGAAATCTTGAGTTAATAGCATTCTTTGAAAGAATTTATCAGAAAATTGTCTTAAACTTTTCAAGAGGAAAGTTGGAGAGAGAGTTGTTGTATATCCTGCTTGGCAGTTGTTTTTCATCATTATCTTCACTGCCGTTGTGATATACACTTATATCTTGCTGTCAAGAGCCACTTAGTATCCTTCATTGATGCTAGTTGTGCTACGCCGTGACCTCATTAGTGTTCTAGGCTCGCGTCTCTAGTACGGTCTAGCCTAGGACCAGCACAGTACCGTCGTTGAGCGTTTATTCAACATTGCATCTTTGAATTGATTATTGCTAATCTTTTGCTACCATATATAGCCAACCCAGCTCCACATATTTCTACACCGTGTATACGTATGCTCCCCTGGCAATCGCTTTACTCAATATTCGGAGTTACTTGACACCGCTGGTTGCCGATCACCGCCTGCTGCATGGTAAGAACTTGTAAGACATTGATATTTGCTTTACTGTGAGCGTTTTACCACCACATCCTAGTAGTTATAGGAACATTATTTTTGGGTTTTGTTTCTTGTTCTACTAATCATGACAGGATCCAGAGTCAATTCATGGGCTTTGTCGATCGCGGGAGACGTGCCACCACCTTTGCAAATACCACAACCGTCACGAGAGGTGCACAAACATCCAAATGCACATGATCAGGTTAATGTATCTATACCACCATTTAATGGCCGTTTTAAACCTGCTTTATGTATTGAATGGGAGTTCGACATAAAAAATATATTTGCTTCCCATAATTTCAATGAACATAAAAAGGTTAAGGTTGCGGTTGGTTCTTTCACTGGTTATGCTTTGGTTTGGTGGAGTGAATATTGTCGGTTACACCCTGATTATATACCTACTACTTGGGATGATTTGAAACTTGCCATGCGACATACTTTCGTCCCTGCTTATTATACTCGTGACATGATTAAGAAGTTGCAACACTTAAAACAAGGTAGTGAAACTGTAACAAAATATTATGATGATTTACAAACTACCTTGTTGCATTCCTCTTTAGAAGAAAGTGAAGATGATTTTATGGATAGATTTTGGGGAGGATTAAACTGTGATATTCAAGAGATACTAATTCATGAAGAGTGTTATCCTATGGACCATTTGTTTCATCTTGCTTGCAAAGCTGAACAGGAAATAAAACAACGTGTTGGCCACGAGGAGAACAAGCGCACGGTGCACATTCCAAGAGTTGATATGATTGTTCCTTCAACTACTAGGCATACTATGACAACCACATCCGTTGTTGTCAGGACTACATCACCTCCACCATGTGACACATCGCCCCCGAGAGTGGCTACATCATCTGAGTTGATCATAAGAGGTAATGACAAAGGTACTGATCTTCCATCTCTACATGAGAATGATGAATGCCTTGTCAATTTGAATGCACCATCTGATGAGCTACCCACTACTTTGATCACACCACCTATTTTAGAGGACTACGTTGATAATTTGACTTTGCCATGTGATCAAACAACTGAAATACCAACAATTTTGAGTGCACCCATTGAATTAACTATTGATGCAAAAGAACCAATGTTTAATCATTTTGATATGACCTCTAATCTTGGTGATGATTCTGTGTTAAATGACTTATTGCATGTTTGCTTTTAAGCATGTTGTAGCATGTAAATTTGATGCAAGTAAGGTTTATTCACCAATGTTGGGATGGTTTAATGATGAACATTGTCAATCTTTTGAAATGAATAAGAGCTTCACTTATATGTGCAAACTGAGTTGCAATATTTTCATGCCTTCTACTTCTTGTGCTAATTTTTTGGCTTTAGATTTTATGAACTATGCAAGTTACTCATCTATTCATGTGTCATATATGCAAAAATCAAGGGAAGTAAAAATGGATGACATATACATATACAACATGTACACCTTGTCTCTTTTGTTAGCCACATTTCAGATTAAGCAACGCCGAGGACGGCTTTATTTTCAAGAAGGGGAGGATGATGAGGACATGACTACCTTGGATATGACCAAAAATATTGCACATATGCATATTTGTCAGGTGATTTCTAGTGCAAACTATTCAATAATCTATTTATGTTATCCAGAACAAAAATACTTCACACACTTTTGTGTTTTGTCTAATTGCAGGTGTATGGGACATTTGTACAATCCACATATGAAGATAAGGAAGAAAGAGATGTTTATTTGCTTTCCAAAAAGTTCTCTCACGTCACTTTTGGCCCAAGAGAAGATAGAGTCCAAGTCTCTCACGTTCTGGATTCAGATTCGGACTGCACAGACACACCTGACTCAAAACGCACACAAGTTTTTCATACGGACTCTGAATTGGGTGATTTTTTTTGTTGGAAACTAGATTTTGTGCACTTTCCAACCCAATTGGAATCACCTTCAAATTCGTCCGGAGCGTTGAGTTGTGGACGAAACAATCTGATGCTGCAGCAGAATCCGAGTCAAACTACAAGTCCAAAGGTGTTACATCACCTCCACTTGGGCCCATTGGCCTTGTACGACCTACATTTAGTTTTAGGCTGCCTTGGGACGTGCTCCCACCTCCTTGGCCGCCACCCCTTGCTCCTATATAAGTAGATCCATCTAGTAGCTTTTCCTTGGGATTTGTTTAGTTAAAAGTTAGCCATTGCAACTTCGTGTACTTCGTTTGTGTCCAACGACCAAACCAAGACCGCTTCCGGATCCCCACCATTATCAATACCTCATATATATTTGCAATATTCAGATTGCTTTATCATATTCTTGCTCGTTCTTCGATTGCTTGCAGGAATAGACCTTCGTGGTCAGGCTGACCGTGCTTCCGGCATCGTCAGTAACCTCAGGAGATTGGTTTAGCGATTGCTAAGGCGCAACGTCGTGCACGTTTGTAGTTGGATCGTCAAAGTCGTCTGCACCAAATCGATGGTTATCATCTCATCAAAAGACGGGACACCTTTGCCTCTATCATTCATGAAGAGTGTTATCCTATGGACCATTTGTTTCATCTTGCTTGCAAAGCTGAACAGGAAATAAAACGACGTGTTGGCCACGAGGAGAACAAGCGCACGGTGCACATTTCAAGAGTTGATATGATTGTTGCTTCAACTACTAGGCATACTATGACAACCACATCCGTTGTTGTCAGGACTACATCACCTCCACCATGTGACACATCGCCCCCGAGAGTGGCTACATCATCTGAGTTGATCATAAGAGGTAATGACAAAGGTACTGATCTTCCATCTCTACATGAGAATGATGAATGCCTTGTCAATTTGAATGCACCATCTGATGAGCTACCCACTACTTTGATCACACCACCTATTTTAGAGGACTACGTTGATAATTTGACTTTGCCATGTGATCAAACAACTGAAATACCAACAATTTTGAATGCACCCACTGAATTAACTATTGATGCAAAAGAACCAATGTTTAATCATTTTGATATGACCTCTAATCTTGGTGATGATTCTGTGTTGAATGACTTATTGCATGTTTGCTTATTTAAGCATGTTGTAGCATGTAAATTTGATGCAAGTAAGGTTTATTCACCAATGTCGGGATGGTTTAATGATGAACATTGTCAATCTTTTGAAATGAATAAGAGCTTCACTTATATGTGCAAACTGAGTTGCAATATTTTCATGCCTTCTACTTCTTGTGCTAATTTTTTGGCTTTAGATTTTATGAACTATGCAAGTTACTCATCTATTCATGTGTCATATATGCAAAAATCAAGAGAAGTAAAAATGGATGACATATACATATACAACATGTACACCTTGTCTCTTTTGTTAGCCACATTTCAGATTAAGCAACGCCGAGGACGGCTTTATTTTCAAGAAGGGGAGGATGATGAGGACATGACTACCTTGGATATGACCAAAAATATTGCATATATGCATATTTGTCAGGTGATTTCTAGTGCAAATTATTCAATAATCTATTTATGTTATCCAGAACAAAAATACTTCACATACTTTCGTGTTTTGTCTAATTGCAGGTGTATGGGACATTTGTACAATCCACATATGAAGATAAGGAAGAAAGAGATGTTTATTTGCTGTCTAAAAAGTTCTCTCACGTCACTTTTGGCCCAAGAGAAGATAGAGTCCAAGTCTCTCACGTTCTGGATTCAGATTTGGACTGCACAGACATACCTGACTCAAAACGCACACAAGTTTTTCATACGGACTCCGAATTGGGTGATTCTTTTTTTGTTGGAAACTAGATTTTGTGCACTTTCCAACCCAATTGGAATCACCTCCAAATTCGTCCGGAGCGTTGAGTTGTGGACGAAACAATCTGATGCTGCAGCAGAATCCGAGTCAAACTACAAGTCCAAAGGTGTTACATCACCTCCACTTGGGCCCATTGGCCTTGTACGACCTAGATTTAGTTTTAGGCTGCCTTGGGACGTCCTCCCACCTCCTTGGCCGCCACCCCTTGCTCCTATATAAGTAGATCCATCTAGTAGCTTTTCCTTGGGATTTGTTTAGTTAAAAGTTAGCCATTGCAACTTCGTGTGCTTCGTTTGTGTCCAACGACCAGACCAAGACCACTTTTCGGATCCCCACCATTATCAATACTTCATACATATTCGCGATATTCAGATTGCGTTTATCATATTCTTGCTTGTTCTTCGATTGATTGCAGGAATAGACCTTCGTGGTCAGGTTGATCGTGCTCCGGCGTGGTCAATAACCTCTCGGAGTTGGTTTAGCGATTGCTAAGGCACAACGTCGTTGCACGTTTGTAGTCGGATCGTCAAAGTCGTCTCCACCAAATCGATAGTTATCATCTCATCGAAAGATCGGGACACCCCGCCTCTATCACTTACCCACACTACACTTCCGCCACCGCAACTTAACCCAATTTTGTTTGTGTTGTGAGTTGTGTCTCCTAAGGTGTTTCGGCTACTTAGGACCATGCTCCCAACTCCGACACCGTGTATAGTCCACCACCTTAACCTCCATTTCCGCATTGCATACTCCACAACCCATCATTGCATTTCCGCAATCCCTTTGAGCTTACACAACCACCACCGCATTCCCGCTACCACCATTTCACATTTGAGATTTTGAGTTCGCGGTTTTTCCGTTTCCTAAGGTGTTTCGGCTACTTAGGGACGAGTCTCCATCATCTTGGTATCTCCATCAAGATCACCGCCACTCATCATCGACACGGACGGTAACCTCCATATCATCTTGGTATCATGGTATCCCTGCATTGTATATTCCCTTGCCATTGCATTGATAACCCCTAGCCCATTTTGCGTCACTTGCCTATCAAGACTAGCCATTTGATTATTGTCGGCAACGTTACTTGTGCACATTAGTGATCTACACCATACATTGCATACATACCATATCATATTGGTATCATCATATCATCTCTTGTGCCTCAAGTTTGTTCCCGCATATACACAATTGCTATCTTGGTTTGTGCATTGTGCAAAAGTGGCCATACAAAAAAAACAAAGAAAGAATAAGCTTTTAAGCAAAGAAAAAGAGTGAACAAAGAGCTTGTAAGCAAGTGCCATAGCACCATACCACACTGCATATAAGATTTTCATATCCGATCATCTTGGATCATACCACCGGAACATCATATACATAGCATACTTCGGATAGAAGTCGTTGCATTTTTGTCTCCTATAGGTTGTGCAGAAGTGTCGTATCCGCCTATTGAGCAATCATGCTAGCGTCTTTCTATAGTTGTGCAACAAGAGCATTTTCCGTGGATTCCACATTTTGAGCTCATCCTTGGTTGCACGACCCCATTTATCTAGTGATAGAGGCAAAGGTGTCCCGTCTTTCGATGAGATGGTGGATTTCGCTTCGGTGGAAGTCGACTTTGACGATCCGACTACGAACGTGCGAGGACGTCGCGCCTTAGCAATCGCTAAACCAACTCCGAGAGGTTATTGACCACGCCGGAGCACGATCAACCTGACCACGAGGTCTATTCCTGCAAGCAATCGAAGAACGAGCAAGAATATGATAAAGCAATCTGAATATTGCAAATATATATGAGGTATTGATAATGGTGGGGATCCGTAAGCGGTCTTGGTCTGGTCGTTGGACACAAACGAAGTACACGAAGTTGCAATGGCTAACTTTTAACTAAACAAATCCCAAAGTCTAAACGATGCCCTAAGGGCTGTATATATGGAGGAAGAGGGGGGGAATTTCGTGGCCCTTGGTGGAGGGGTCCGAAATCAACCCTATCTCTTGTTTCCCCACATACGGACTCTAAAAATAGCCTATACTTATGTATTTCGAAATTACATGGGCCTGGCCCAATAATAAGGTGACGCAGCACCTAAAATAGCCTCGGGACGAAATTTATGAAGTGGCATCTTGTATATTTCGTCCAAGGCTTCATGCACCCATTATGGTGGCTTCAAAGTCCTGAAATCATCACTTGTAACTCCGTTCTTGTTCCCCTTGCGCATGCCATCATCTCCATGCTTGTTCTTGCTCCAATGTTCATCCTTCTCCAAGCTAGGCCCTTCATTTGTAAGCAAAACAAATGTATCCAATTTAGGCAGCATCATATTCTCATGAACATTAAAATCATTACCAAGAAACGAAAGTACCTGGTAATTTAGTTGGCGTGCACGAGCTCTAGTAATTGGTCCAGTATGTATAGCAGCAGGGGCTGTGGGTGTAACAATTGTATTGATGTCCTCATCAAAAGTAGTGGGTAGCTCATCAGATGGTGCATTCAAATTGACAAGGCATTCATCATTCTCATGTAGAGATGGAAGATCAGTACCTTTGTCATTACCTCTTATGATCAACTCAGATGATGTAGCCACTCTCGGGGGCGATGTGTCACATGGTGGAGGTGATGTAGTCCTGACAACAACGGATGTGGTTGTCATAGTATGCCTAGTAGTTGAAGGAACAATCATATCAACTCTTGGAATGTGCACCGTGCGCTTGTTCTCCTCGTGGCCAACACGTTGTTTTATTTCCTGTTCAGCTTTGCAAGCAAGATGAAACAAATGGTTCATAGGATAACACTCTTCATGAATTAGTATCTCTTGAATATCACGGTTTAATCCTCCCCAAAATCTATCCATAAAATCATCTTCACTTTCTTCTAAAGAGGAATGCAACAAGGTAGTTTGTAAATCATCATAATATTTTGTTACAGTTTCACTACCTTGTTTTAAGTGTTGCAACTTCTTAATCATGTCACGAGTATAATAAGCAGGGACGAAAGTATGTCGCATGGCAAGTTTCAAATCATCCCAAGTAGTAGGTATATAATCAGGGTGTAACCGACAATATTCACTCCACCAAACCAAAGCATAACCAGTGAAAGAACCAACCGCAACCTTAACCTTTTTATGTTCATCGAAATTATGGGAAGCAAATATATTTTTTATGTCGAACTCCCATTCAATATATAAAGCAGGTTTAAAACGGCCATTAAATGGTGGTATAGATACATTAACCTGATCATGTGCATTTGGATGTTTATGCACCTCTCGTGACGGTTGTGGTATTTGCAAAGGTGGTGGCACGTCTCCCGTGATCGACAAAGCCCATGAATTGACTCTGGATCCTGTCATGATTAGTAGAACAAGAAACAAAACCTAAAAATAATGTTCCTATAACTACTAGGATGTGGTGGTAAAACGCTCACAGTAAAGCAAATATCAATGTCTTACAAGTTCTTACCATGCAGCAGGCGGTGATCGGCAACCAGCGGTGTCAAGTAACTCCGAATATTGAGTAAAGCGATTGCCAGGGGAGCGTACATATACACGGTGTAGAAATATGTGGAGCTGGGTTGGCTATATATGGTAGCAAAAGATTAGCAATAATCAATTCAAAGATGCAATGTTGAATAAACGCTCAACGACGGTACTGTGCAGGTCCTAGGCTAGACCGGACTAGAGACGCGAGCCTAGAACACTAATGAGGTCACGGCGTAGCACAACTAGCATCAATCAAGGATACTAAGTAGCTCTTAACAGCAAGATATAAGTGAAGATCACAACAGCAGTGAAGATAATGAGGTGAAACAACAGCCAAGCAGGATATATCAACAACTTTGTCTCCAACTTTCCTCTGAAAAAGTTTGTGCCGATTTTTTTGTTTTTTTTCTTTTTGTTCTCTCTCTGACCTTTTTTTTACTTTTTTTTTCTCTCTTTTTTTTCTCCGTCTTTCTTTTTCTCCTTCTTTTTTTTCTCTCTCTCGTTCCAAACAAACTAGATAAGATGCAGATAGGATCAAGCGAAGATGTGAATGATCTCAACTATGATTATGACAATGAACGGTGGGTAGCACGTGGTGGAAACTGATGGATGGATGGTGGACAGCGGAAGGGATAACGATGCAGCGGTGGCGTGACAAATGTGAACAAAACTCGAAACTCTAAACGACCTAGACACTAAGACCAGCAACTCGACACGACGATGCAACCGATAATTCAACTATGCAAGCAATGAAAAGAAAATTGCAAAGGCTCAGACTGGCTTGGACCAAGGATGAATAGATCTAACTCTTTTTTTGTGGCTTTTTCTTGGACAATAGGTAAGAAAATAAATCTAATCTAGGAAAACTGGAAATTCTCACCGAGCAACCTGAAAACTGATACCACTTGATAGAGGCCGGGGTGTCCCGATCTTTCGATGAGATGATAACTATCGATTTGGTGGAGACGACTTTGACGATCTGACTACAAACGTGCACGACGTTGCGCCTTAGCAATCGCTAAACCAACTCCGAGAGGTTATTGACCACGCTAGAGCACGATCAACCTGACCACGAAAGTCTATTCCTGCAAGCAATCGAAGAACGAGCAAGAATATGATAAAGCAATCTGAATATTGCGAATATATATGAATTATTGATAATGGTGGGGATCCGGAAGCGGTCTTGGTCTGGTCGTTGGACACAAACGAAGTACACGAAGTTGCAATGGCTAACTTTTAACTAAACAAATCCCCAGGAAAAAGCTACTAGATGGATCTACTTATATAGGAGCAAGGGGTGGCGGCCAAGGAGGTGGGAGGACGTCCCAAGGCAGCCTAAAACTAACCCTAGGTCGTACAAGGCTCATGGGCCCAAGTGGAGGTGATGTAACACCTTTGGACTTGTAGTTTGACTCGGATTCTGCTGCAGCATCAGATTGTTTCGTCCACAACTCAACGCTCCGGATGAATTTGAAGGTGATTCCAATTGGGTTGGAAAGTGCACGAAATCTAGTTTCCAACAAAAAAAGAATCACCCAATTCGGAGTCCGTATGAAAAACTTGTGTGCGTTTTGAGTCAGGTGTGTCTGTGCAGTCCGAATCTGAATCCAGAACGTGAGAGACTTGGACTCTATCTTCTCTTGGGCCAAAAGTGACGTGAGAGAACTTTTTGGACAGCAAATAAACATCTCTTTCTTCCTTATCTTCATATGTGGATTGTACAAATGTCCCATACATCTGCAATTAGACAAAACACAAAAGTGTGTGAAGTATTTTTGTTCTGGATAACATAAATAGATTATTGAATAGTTTGCACTAGAAATCACCTGACAAATATGCATATATGCAATATTTTTGGTCATATCCAAGGTAGTCATGTCCTCATCACATACACAACTTCAAAAGGGCACATCTTAGTAGTAGAATGCAATGAACGATTATAAGCAAATTCAATATGAGGCAAGCATTCCTCCCACATTTTCTTATTATTCTTCAAAACAGCCCTAAGCATAGTAGACAACGTTCTATTGACTACTTCAGTTTGTCCATCAGTTTGGGGGTGACAAGTAGTACTAAAAAGCAGTTTAGTCCCCAACTTAGCCCATAAACATCTCCAAAAGTGGCTAAGAAATTTAGTATCACGATCTGAAACAATAGTATTTGGCACACCATGCAAGCGAATAATTTCACGAAAGAACAAATCAGCAACATTAACAGCATCATCGCTTTTATGACATGGTATAAAGTGTGCCATTTTCGAGAATCTATCCACGACAACAAATATGCTATCCCTCCCCTTCTTTGTTCGAGGTAAACCTAAAACAAAGTCCATAGATATGTCCTCCCAAGGAACACTAGGTACAGGCAAAGGCATATATAAACCATGAGGATTGAGTCGTGACTTAGCTTTTTGACATGTAGTGCATCGAGCAATAAAACGCTCAACATCCCGTCTCATCTTTGGCCAAAAGAAATGTGTAGCAAGTACGTCCTCCGTCTTCTTCATGCCAAAGTGTCCCATTAATCCTCCTCCATGCGCCTCCTGCAACAACAAAAGACGAACGGAGCTAGCTGGAATGCATAGCTTGTTAGCACGAAACACAAATCCATCGTTAACGACAAACTTGTTTCACATTCTTCCTTCTTTACAATTCTGCATTACATCTTTAAAATCAGCATCGTGCACATATTGATCTTTGATGGTCTCCAAACCAAATATTTTGAAGTCAAGTTGTGAAAGCATAGTATAGCGACGAGACAATGCATCAGCAATAACATTTTCTTTTCCCTTCTTGTGTTTAATGACATAAGGGAAAGTCTCAATGAATTCAACCCATTTAGCATGTCTACGATTCAGTTTAGCTTGACTTTTAATATGTTTCAAAGATTCATGATCAGAATGTATAACAAATTCTTTGGGCCATAAATAATGTTGCCATGTTTCTAAAGTCCGAACAAGAGCATATAATTCTTTATCATAAGTAGAATAATTCAGACTAGGCCCACTCAATTTTTCAGAAAAGTATGCAACAGGTTTGCCATCTTGTAATAACACACCTCCTAATCCAATTCCACTAGCATCACATTCAAGCTCAAAAGTCTTATTAAAATCAGGAAGTTGGAGTAAAGGAGCATGTGTCAACTTATATTTCAATACCGTGAAGGCTTCTTCCTGTGCGGTACCCCAAACAAAAGGCACATTCTTCTTTGTAAGCTCGTTGAGAGGTGCAGCAATGGTGCTGAAATCTCTCACAAAACGCCTATAGAATCCAGCGAGGACAAGAAAACTCCTCACTTGTGTGACTGTTTTGGGCTGCGGCCAACTCTCAATAGCTTCAATCTTGGCTTTGTCAACTTCAATTCCCTGTGGAGTAACAACATAGCCAAGAAAAGATACTCGGTCGGTGCAAAAGGTGCACTTCCCAAGGTTACCAAACAAACGTGCATCACGTAGAGCAATAAAAACAGCACGTAAATGTTCCAAATGTTCTTCCAAAGATCTGCTATAAATCAGTATGTCATCAAAGTAAACTACCACAAATCGTCCAATGAAAGCACGTAAAACTTCGTTCATTAATCTCATGAAAGTACTAGGTGCATTAGTTAACCCAAAAGGCATGACTGACCACTCATATAATCCAAACTTAGTTTTAAATGCTGTTTTCCATTCATCTCCCAATTTCATACGAATTTGATGGTAGCCACTACGCAAATCAACTTTGGAGAATATTGTAGAGCCACTCAATTCATCAAGCATATCATCTAGCCTAGGAATAGGATGACGATAACGAATAGTAATATTATTAATGCCTCTACAATCAACACACATACGTGATGTACCATCCTTTTTCGGCACTAGAATAATAGGAACAGCACAAGGACTAAGGGATTCGCGTATATAACCTTTGTCGAGAAGCTCTTGTACTTGGCGCATAATCTCCTTCGTCTCCTCTGGATTGGTACGGTATGGTGCACGGTTTGGCAGTGAAGCACCGGGAATTAAGTCAATCTGATGCTCAATCCCTCGAATAGGCGGTAATCCCGGTGGCACGTCTTGTGGAAAGACGTCAACGAACTCCTGCAAAATGTTAGTGACAGCAGGAGGCAAAGAGGAAGGCACGTCCTCGAATGAAAATAATGCCTCTTTGCACACAAAAGCATAGCAAACAGATTTGCTGAAATCTAGCTCATCAATATCAGATTTGGTGGCAAATAAACATGCACTTTTCAATTTAATTTCAGAAGCCACACTAGATGGTTTATTATTAGGCTTCATTTGTTGCTCAAATTCTTTTGCCACAATCTGATTTTCACTCTTATTCGTCTCCTGTTTTGCTTTATTAGCTCTATTAATATCATCTTTCAAAATGGAATCAGGAGTCATAGGAAGCAAAGTAATATTTTTATCCTTATGAACAAGAGTATAGTGATTGTTTCTACCATGGTGTACAGAATTTTTATCAAATTGCCATGGTCTACCAAGTAATAAGGAACATGCTTGCATAGGTACCACATCACAATCAACATAATCAGCATATGTAGAGATACTAAAATGCACACGAACAGTACGTGTTACCTTAACCTTGCCGCTGTTGTTGAACCATTGGATGTAGTAAGGATGTGGATGTGGTCTTGTGGTGAGAGAAAGCTTCTCCACCATCTCCATGCTAGCCAAGTTGTTGCAGCTCCCTCCGTCTATTATGACGCGCAGAGAACGTTCCTTCACAACTCCCTTGGTATGGAACAAATTGTGCCTCTGATTTTGCTCAGCTTGTGTGACCTGCACACTCAAAACACGTTGAGCAACTAAACATTCATACCTGTCAGCGTCTTCAGGAGCCATGTATTGCGTCTCATGATCAGAATCATCTCCACCATGTTCTTCACGTGTAATAAGAGCCAAAGTCTCCTCATCATAGTCACTAGCGGACTCATATCCACCATCCGCGGTAGCAATCATCACACGTGGAGATTTGCATTCTCTCGCATAATGACCTCCTCCCTTACAACGACGACAAATAATATCACTTGTGTGCCCTGTTGATGCCATGGAAGAAGAAGAACGCTGTGCAGGCCCCGCAGGGGCGCTCTTGGCAGATAATGGTGGTTGTGCCTGTTTTCTTGTATCACGGCTGGAGGTGGCACCGGATGGAGGTGCTGGTGCAGTTGAAGTTGAAGATGCACGTGGTGTCCATGATGAAGGTCGGCCGGCAGAAAAGTTAGTTCGCCCCAATGCTTGTCGATCCTGCACTTCACGTTCAGCTTTACAAGCAAGATGGAATAAACGAGTGATATTAGTATACTCCTTATAGTCTAGAATGGTCTGAATCTCTCTATTTAATCCACCCAGAAAACGTGCAAGCATAGCTTCATTCTCCTCAACAATACCACATCTAATCATGCCAGTTTGTAATTCCTGATAATATTCTTCTACAGAATTTTTTCCTTGTCTTAAGCGCTGTAATTTTTGAAGCAATTCACGTTGATAATATGGTGGAACCCAACGCGTACGCATAGCAGTTTTCAAAGCGGCCCAAGTAGTTGGAATAGGATACAATCTACAATGTTCAGACCACCATACACATGCAAAACTAGTGAAAGCACAAACAGCAGCAGCAACTCGTCTCTCCTCAGGATATTGTAAACATGTAAATCGTTGTTCAGTTTCTAACTCCCAAGTAAGATATATATCAGGAACATATCTACCCTCAAATGGTGGACTATTCAATTTCAGTTTAGGAATATGGACATCATCTCGTACCTGAGGTGGTGGTGCAGGCCTACCATTACGAATATATACCTGAGGTCGACCTGCTGGTGGTGGTGCTGGTGGCTGCTCGTAGATCTGATTTTGATCAACCTCATCCTCATAATCGCCCGCATACTCATCATCCTCCTGGGTACCAACAACAGCAGTAGCAGGAGCCACAACAGTATCAACAGCAGCACCAACAGTTTGGCCAAACGCAAGAGGAACACGGCTCGCTCGGCGAAGGTCTATTTCACGACGTGGAGGTAGTCGTTGTTGTTGTTGTTGGAGAGGTGCGTTAGGTGCAGCGGGTGGTGGTGGTGGAAGACGCGCGAGCAATTCATTAAATCTGTTATCGAGCTTTGTTTCGAACGTCTTCTCAAGGCCAGTGATCTTCTCCATGGCCTCTTCAAAATTGTTCAGCACATCTTGCACCTGTTCAGTCATCATTTGCTGAAACTTATCATGAAGCTCTTTGTTCGATAAATTCTCCCAGTCAATCTCGTCGGCTTGTGATCCTGGCATGGTTAGCAGCAATAGAAACACACAAGAATATGATCCTACAGACTACGAACAAGTGGTGGTGGTGGGTGTCACAAATCCGTCAAGCAAAACTCAAATTCTTACCAGTTCTTACCCAGCAACAGGCGGTGATCGGCAACCGTTGTAGTCAAAACTCTCAAAGCTTGGATAGAGCGATTACCAGGGAGAGTCAAACGCACGGAAACCTACTCCGGCAAGGAAACACGAATCGGAATCTAGATGGATCTCGAAAACAACCCTAATAAGCAAGGAACTCGGATTGGTGGTGGATATATGGTGGTGGTATATGGCAGCGGTGGTGGTAGCGGTGGTAGTATATGGATATGGATCGGTGGTGGTATATGGACACAGATTGGTGGTGGTATATGGATACGGATTCGGAGCGGTGGTGGTAGATGGCAGGGGCGATGATGATGGTGCGGCGGCGGCGTGACAACTTATGACCAGAACTCGAAACTCTAAAAGACTAGACTCTAAGACCAGCAACTAGACACGACGATGCAACCACAAATTCAACAAAGCAAAAACCCTAAAAAGATTATGCAAAGGCTCAGATTGGTTCGGATATGATGAACTAACCCTAATAATTTTTTTTGTGGCTTTTTCGTGGACTGTAGGTATGAAGAACAGACTCGATCTAAACTACGAAAAACTGTAAAATCTCACCGAGCAACCTGGAAATCTGATACCACTTGATAGAGGCAAAGGTGTCCCGTCTTTCGATGAGATGGTGGATTTCGCTTCGGTGGAAGTCGACTTTGACGATCCGACTACGAACGTGCGAGGACGTCGCGCCTTAGCAATCGCTAAACCAACTCCGAGAGGTTATTGACCACGCCGGAGCACGATCAACCTGACCACGAGGTCTATTCCTGCAAGCAATCGAAGAACGAGCAAGAATATGATAAAGCAATCTGAATATTGCAAATATATATGAGGTATTGATAATGGTGGGGATCCGTAAGCGGTCTTGGTCTAGTCGTTGGACACAAACGAAGTACACGAAGTTGCAATGGCTAACTTTTAACTAAACAAATCCCAAAGTCTAAACGATGCCCTAAGGGCTGTATATATGGAGGAAGAGGGGGGGAATTTCGTGGCCCTTGGTGGAGGGGTCCGAAATCAACCCTATCTCTTGTTTCCCCACACATACGGACTCTAAAAATAGCCTATACTTATGTATTTCGAAATTACATGGGCCTGGCCCAATAATAAGGTGACGCAGCACCTAAAATAGCCTCGGGACGAAATTTATGAAGTGGCATCTTGTATATTTCGTCCAAGGCTTCATGCACCCATTATGGTGGCTTCAAAGTCCTGAAATCATCACTTGTAACTCCGTTCTTGTTCCCCTTGCGCATGCCATCATCTCCATGCTTGTTCTTGCTCCAATGTTCATCCTTCTCCAAGCTAGGCCCTTCATTTGTAAGCAAAACAAATGTATCCAATTTAGGCAGCATCATATTCTCATGAACATTAAAATCATTACCAAGAAACGAAAGTACCTGGTAATTTAGTTGGCGTGCACGAGCTCTAGTAATTGGTCCAGTATGTATAGCAGCAGGGGCTGTGGGTGTAACAATTGTATTGATGTCCTCATCATCTAGCCGTGTGTGCGTTTCCGTGTGCCACCGATATTGCTATTGGTCTACTTGTTACACTTGCGAATTTGTGAATCTCTTTCAACATTATTGACTCTTGCTAACATTTTGCATCAAATTTTTGTGCCACTATCCTCACCAAGCTCCACCATAAGCCTTATTTGTGTAGGTGTGAGAAACCGACAAGAATTGGTACCAATTGTGCTATTTCCTTGTCTACATTGGAGTGATCATTGATCCACTTTCAACTTTGGTCAAGGTACATTTGGTATTCGTTCTTCTCTTTCTCCCACTCATATTTGCTCGAGTCTTGTGATGGCTAGGCAAGGCATTTCATCTTCGGTCTACAACAACAATGATGAGTTCCATGCCACGAACAACTCCATTGCCTCCAAGATACAAGCTCAAATGGAGGAGATCAAAGCCCTCATCAAGTCCTACAAGCGATCTTCCTCATCTTCGAGAAGAAGCTCAAGAGCACATGTCTCCGAGCTACCATCTCCGGCAAAATCAAATCGACATCGACACCATCACCAACAAGGACGTGAAGGTCAAGAGCTCAACACCAACAACCGCTCAACGACTTCACCATCACCCTTGGCATCTTCGCCAAGCGACTTCAAGGCATCTTCGCCTATGGACATACGGCATCTTCGCCCACAAGCAGTTCAAGAGAAGCTCCCCAAGCTCAAGTCCGTGACTTCCATGAGCTACTACGACCTCGACACCGACCATGAGATTCCTTTCTATGGGACTCTAGAACCCGAGGAGTATCTTGAGTGGGAGCGTTTGATGGACGACTACCTCGAGCTACATGAAGTTCCTCCCGAAGATCAAGTGAAGTGCACCACAAGGAACTTCCACGACTACGCGTCCACATGGTGGCTTCACGCACCTTCGGAGACCTACGACATGAGTTGGTGCAAGACGAAGAGAGCTTTGCGGCGAGAGTTCATGCCTCCAACCTACACGGAACAACTTCAACACCAATTGGAGAACACCTTCCAAGGATCCAAGTCCATCGACGAGTAGTTCAAGGAGATGAAGATTGCCTTGCGATGAGCCGGTGTGGACGACCCCATTTCGATGAAGTTCCACTTAATGATGGGATTACACAACGACATCTCCAACACAATCTTCCTCGAGAACTACAAGTCCCTCGATGACAACTACATTGGTGCTCTCAAGGCGGAACAAGAACTCATGAAGGCCAAATCTTCTCCACCCCAAGCTCACTTCGCGATGACCAAGCTCCATGAGAACGAGCATGAGGCTAGTACCACCAAGATGTCCAAGCCCGACGAGCTCCAAGACGATGCTCCCAAGTTCGACTTCACCGCCATCCCTCTTTGTGGCATTGATGATGCCGAGTCTACTTCGACTCTTTTTCAAGATGGTGCGGCGACAAGTACGACTACGGAGAACCTCAAGGACCAAGCTTTGGAGGCGAGCGACAAGGTGGCGAGCAAGGATGATGCTTCCATCTTAGGAGGCGAGTGTGATGATGTGCCATCTTCGGCCTTCATCCACGGCGACGACAATGATATGGTTGAGCATGAGATTTTCCCTTCAACCACGGCGACATGGGATGATTTGAGTGACTTTAGCCACCATATTGAGAGTGAGAGTGACTTCACCACTAGCCCCATATATGATGTGTTGCCCCAATTCCTATGTGAGGAGAACCAAATACCCCACCTCTTGAGTGAGATGAGTGACTCCACCACATGTGAGTTTGAGTGGACCTATTTTGAGGGAGTGAGTGAACCACCACATAGAGAGAGTGAGATAGTTGATAGGTCATGTGAGGCCACTTTCAACACTAACGACTTGACCTCTACCTCCATTGTGTCTTCTCATTTGGTGCTAGGTCCCATCTATAATGACGCGCCAATTCGTGATGACTTCGTCCTCCCTTTGGACAAGACAATGGCCATGGTGGAATATGATGCACCCCCCACATGGTTCCATCAAGATGAATATGACCACCATTTGGTCTTTCCCAGCTCACCTACACCACATGAGTGGAATGACAAAGGTAACATAGGTGAAGGTGATGCTCTAGTCCCACTAGTGGACATTCTTGACGTTGATTTCTTGCATGATGTTGATCAACCTATTTCCATGTTTCATGCTAGTTTGACTTCCCCATGCGATGATTTACCCATTTGTGATGAGTATGATGATTACCATGTGGAGTCTATTAGTTGTGATGCCATGTTACATAGGATTTCTTGTGCTCATTCTCTCAGTCACATCATGTTTGCCAATCCACTTGACTTGTCATATGCTATGCATGAGATCGACCACATGTCATATTTGCAATCTCTTCATAGTGACTATGCATATGCCATTAAGATTAACCCAATTTGCACTTATGGCATAGATGACAAGCCCATGGTTATTGGCATTTGTTTTTCTTGTGATGATATTGATATGCTTCCTTTGCATCATTTATCTCATATGCCATGCCATGACCACCTAGCTTTGGATATGCATTGTTTTGGGTGTTGCCCATTTTCTCTATACGATGTTTCCAATATTGCTCATGAGGAGACCCCCATAGTTTCCTCATACATTTTAGGAGATTTTGATCACCCCCAACCATTGCATGATCCTCATACTTATGTGCACAATATGCTCCCCATGAATAAACATGCTATTGATGTGTCATATACTTGCATTCTCAATTTGTGTCCCCATCGTGTTATACACAATAACTATTCTTTCATGATGGATGACATATTGTTATAACATGCATCAAATTTCTTTGAGCGATGCTTATCTTGTGCTAACTCTCATGTGCACATACACATCATGATGGATGATGTGTACATTTACCACACACACAATCTCTTTCGTTTGTGTCTCTTTTGTGTAGGTACACATGAATTCTTGTCAACCTCGCAATCCCACGAGTTGACAAAACGAGCTCTAGAGAGCACTGATGACTTGGGATCCCATGGGGTGTCTTTCCCACCGCTCTCTTCATGCAAAGACTTCGCACATTTCTTCTACATGGCCCTCACTTGGCTATGGGTTATTGTCCATTACATATTCTATGCATATCTTGCCATGTTCACTTTGCATGATATGATTATTGTTATGCCTTTGCCATGCATTTGTGACCCATGCTTTGCATTGCACATGATGATTGATTCTACTACTTGTATGTGTATTTGCAAGCTTGGTGGAGATATCACTTGTTATTGCCATATTTGCTTTGTGCCCCATGCCTATAATGATACTATGATCTTGCTTTGTGTCTGTGCTTGCGATATGTCATGTGCATTGTCTATGCCTATTATTTGCTCACTTGACATGATTGCCATGATTTCCTCTAGTATGGTGCATCTTCGCACTACTAGCTTGCACGACTTGATTACTATGCTTGCTTATGTTGCATCACCAATGATTCATACTTGCTCACTTCATGCGGTTGATGACAACCATCTACATGCTTTGCACATGATTTTTATTGCTTCTTGTCATATATCTCGATGTGTTGCCTCTCTCATGCTAGATTTTCCATGTATTGAGTGCAACAATGATTTTAGTCTTGCTAATGAGATTGCCCCCATAGCATTCTCACATATGATTGGTGATGAGGACATGACTACCTTGGATATGACCAAAAATATTGCATATATGCATATTTGTCAGGTGATTTCTAGTGCAAACTATTCAATAATCTATTTATGTTATTCAGAACAAAAATACTTCACACACTTTTGTGTTTTGTCTAATTGCAGGTGTATGGGACATTTGTACAATCCACATATGAAGATAAGGAAGAAAGAGATGTTTATTTGCTGTCCAAAAAGTTCTCTCACGTCACTTTTGGCCCAAGAGAAGATAGAGTCCAAGTCTCTCACGTTCTGGATTCAGATTCGGACTGCACAGACATACCTGACTCAAAACGCACACAAGTTTTTCATACGGACTCCGAATTGGGTGATTCTTTTTTTGTTGGAAACTAGATTTCGTGCACTTTCCAACCCAATTGGAATCACCTCCAAATTCGTCCGGAGCGTTGAGTTGTGGACGAAACAATCTGATGTTGCAGCAGAATCCGAGTCAAACTACAAGTCCAAAGGTGTTACATCACCTCCACTTGGGCCCATTGGCCTTGTACGACCTAGATTTAGTTTTAGGCTGCCTTGGGACGTCCTCCCACCTCCTTGGCCGCCACCCCTTGCTCCTATATAAGTAGATCCATCTAGTAGCTTTTCCTTGGGATTTGTTTAGTTAAAAGTTAGCCATTGCAACTTCGTGTACTTCGTTTGTGTCCAACGACCAGACCAAGACCGCTTACGGATCCCTACCATTATCAATACCTCATATATATTTGCAATATTCAGATTGCTTTATCATATTCTTGCTCGTTCTTCGATTGCTTGCAGGAATAGACCTTCGTGGTCAGGCTGACCGTGCTTCCGGCATCGTCAGTAACCTCAGGAGATTGGTTTAGCGATTGCTAAGGCGCAACGTCGTGCACGTTTGTAGTCGGATCGTCAAAGTCGTCTCCACCAAATCGATAGTTATCATCTCATCGAAAGATCGGGACACCCTCGCCTCTATCAAGTGGTATCAGTTTTCAGGTTGCTCGGTGAGAATTTTCAGTTTTCCTAGATTAGATTTATTTTCTTACCTATTGTCCAAGAAAAAGCCACAAAAAAGAGTTAGATCTATTCATCCTTGGTCCAAGCCAGTCTGAGCCTTTGCAATTTTCTTTTCATTGCTTGCATAGTTGAATTATAGGTTGCATCGTCGTGTCGAGTTGCTGGTCTTAGTGTCTAGTTCCTTTAGAGTTTCGAGTTCTGTTCACATTAGTCACGCAACCGCTGCATCATTATCCCATCCGCTGTCCACCATCCAATCCACCAATTTCCACCACGTGCTACGCACTGTTTATTGTCATAATCATAGTTGAGGTCACTCACATCTTTGCCTGATCGAATCTGCATCTTATCTAGTTTGTCTTGGAAAGAGGGAGAAAAAGAAGATAAAGAAAAAAAAGAGAGAAAAAAGGAAAGAAAAAAAAAGAAAAAAAGGGAGAAGAAAAAGAAAAAAAAAGCGTGAGAAAAAAAAGAGAGAAGAAAAAAAATTGGATCTATCTAGAATCAATCTCGTACCTGAATTCGGATTGGAATCTGTTTTGTGCACTGTTCAGTAAAACAGCTTGGCTATTGTTTCACATCATTATCTTTACTGCCGTTGTGATCTTCACTTATATCTTGCTGTCCAGAGCTACTTTGTATCCTTCATTGATGCTGGTTGTGCTACGACGTGACCTCATTAGTGTTCTAGGCTCGCGTCTCTAGTTCGGTCTAGCCTAGGACCAGCACAGTACCGTCGTTGAGCATTTATTCAACATTGCATCTTTGAATTGATTATTGCTAATCTTTTGCTACCATATATAGCCAACCCTGCTCCACATATTTCTACACCGTGTATACGTACGCTCCCCTGGCAATCGCTTTGCTCAATATTCAGAGTTACTTGACACCGCTGGTTGCCGATCACCGCCTGCTGCATGGTAAGAACTTGTAAGACATTGATATTTGCTTTACTGTGAGCGTTTTACCACCACATCCTAGTAGTTATAGGAACATTATTTTTGGGTTTTGTTTCTTGTTCTACTAATCATGACAGGATCCAGAGTCAATTCATGGGCTTTGTCGATCGCGGGAGACGTGCCACCACCTTTGCAAATACCACAACCGTCACGAGAGGTGCACAAACATCCAAATGCACATGATCAGGTTAATGTATCTATACCACCATTTAATGGCCGTTTTAAACCTGCTTTATATATTGAATGGGAGTTCGACATAAAAAATATATTTGCTTCCCATAATTTCGATGAACATAAAAAGGTTAAGGTTGTGGTTGGTTTTTTCACTGGTTATGCTTTGGTTTGGTGGAGTGAATATTGTCGGTTACACCCTGATTATATACCTACTACTTGGGATGATTTGAAACTTGCCATGCGACATACTTTCGTCCCTGCTTATTATACTCGTGACATGATTAAGAAGTTGCAACACTTAAAACAAGGTAGTGAAACTGTAACAAAATATTATGATGATTTACAAACTACCTTGTTGCATTCCTCTGTAGAAGAAAGTGAAGATGATTTTATGGATAGATTTTGGGGAGGATTAAACCGTGATATTCAAGAGATACTAATTCATGAAGAGTGTTATCCTATGGACCATTTGTTTCATCTTGCTTGCAAAGCTGAACAGGAAATAAAACGACGTGTTGGCCACGAGGAGAACAAGCGCACGGTGCACATTCCAAGAGTTGATATGATTTTTCCTTCAACTACTAGGCATACTATGACAACCACATCCGTTGTTGTCAGGACTACATCACCTCCACCATGTGACACATCGCCCCCGAGAGTGGCTACATCATCTGAGTTGATCATAAGAGGTAATGACAAAGGTACTGATCTTCCATCTCTACATGAGAATGATGAATGCCTTGTCAATTTGAATGCACCATCTGATGAGCTACCCACTACTTTGATCACACCACCTATTTTAGAGGACTACGTTGATAATTTGACTTTGCCATGTGATCAAACAACTGAAATACCAACAATTTTGAGTGCACCCATTGAATTAACTATTGATGCAAAAGAACCAATGTTTAATCATTTTGATATGACCTCTAATCTTGGTGATGATTCTGTGTTGAATGACTTATTGCATGTGATGAGGACATCAATACAATTGTTACACCCACAGCCCCTGCTGCTATACATACTGGACCAATTACTAGAGCTCGTGCACGCCAACTAAATTACCAGGTACTTTCGTTTCTTGGTAATGATTCTAATGTTCATGAGAATATGATGCTGCCTAAATTGGATACATTTGTTTTGCTTACAAATGAAGGGCCTAGCTTGGAGAAGGATGAACATTGGAGCAAGAACAAGCATGGAGATGATGGCATGCGCAAGGGAAACAAGAACGGAGTTACAAGTGATGATTTCAGGACTTTGAAGCCACCATAATGGGTGCATGAAGCCTTGGACGAAATATACAAGATGCCACTTCATAAATTTCGTCCCGAGGCTATTTTAGGTGCTGCGTCACCTTATTATTGGGCCAGGCCCATGTAATTTCGAAATACATAAGCATAGGCTATTTTTAGAGTCCGTATGTGTGGGGAAACAAGAGATAGGGTTGATTTCGGACCCCTCCACCAAGGGCCACGAAATTCCCCCCTCTTCCTCCATATATACAGCCCTTAGGGCATCGTTTAGACTTTGGGTTTTGTTTAGATTAAAAGTTCGCCATAGCTGCAACTTCGCGTACTTCGTTTGTGTTCAACGACCAGACAAAGGCGTCACAGAACCCCACCTTGATCAATAAAGCTTTCATCTTATATTCGCAATATCCAGATTGCAATCTCAGTTTCTTGCTTGTTCTTCGTTTGCTCGCAGGAAACAGACCCTCGTGGTCAGGTTGATCGTGCTCCGGCGTGGTCAATAACCTCTCGGAGTTGGTTTAGCGATTGCTAAGGCGCGACGTCCTCACACGTTCGTAGTCGGATCGTCAAAGTCGACTTCCACCAAAGCGAAATCCACCATCTCATCGAAAGACGGGACACCTTTGCCTCTATCACACCACCTTTGCAAATACCACAACCGTCACGAGAGGTGCACAAACATCCAAATGCACATGATCAGGTTAATGTATCTATACCACCATTTAATGGTCGTTTTAAACCTGCTTTATATATTGAATGGGAGTTCGACATAAAAAATACATTTGCTTCCCATAATTTCAATGAACATAAAAAGGTTAAGGTTGCGGTTGGTTCTTTCACTGGTTATGCTTTGGTTTGGTGGAGTGAATATTGTCGGTTACACCCTGATTATATACCTACTACTTGGGATGATTTGAAACTTGCCATGCGACATACTTTCGTCCCTGCTTATTATACTCGTGACATGATTAAGAAGTTGCAACACTTAAAACAAGGTAGTGAAACTGTAACAAAATATTATGATGATTTACAAACTACCTTGTTGCATTCCTCTTTAGAAGAAAGTGAAGATGATTTTATGGATAGATTTTGGGGAGGATTAAACCGTGATATTCAAGAGATACTAATTCATGAAGAGTGTTATCCTATGGACCATTTGTTTCATCTTGCTTGCAAAGCTGAACAGGAAATAAAACGACGTGTTGGCCACGAGGAGAACAAGCGCACGGTGCACATTCCAAGAGTTGATATGATTGTTCCTTCAACTACTAGGCATACTATGACAACCACATCCGTTGTTGTCAGGACTGCATCACCTCCACTTGGGCCCATGAGCCTTGTACGACCTAGGGTTAGTTTTAGGCTGCCTTGGGACGTCCTCCCACCTCCTTGGCCGCCACCCCTTGCTCCTATATAAGTAGATCCATCTAGTAGCTTTTTCCTTGGGATTTGTTTAGTTAAAAGTTAGCCATTGCAACTTCGTGTACTTCGTTTGTGTCCAACGACCAGACCAAGACCGCTTCCGGATCCCCACCATTATCAATACTTCATATATATTCGCAATATTCAGATTGCTTTATCATATTCTTGCTCGTTCTTCGATTGCTTGCAGGAATAGACCTTCGTGGTCAGGTTGATCGTGCTCCAGCGTGGTCAATAACCTCTCGGAGTTGGTTTACCGATTGCTAAGGCGCAACATCGTGCACGTTTGTAGTCGGATCGTCAAAGTCGTCTCCACCAAATCGATAGTTATCATCTCATCGAAAGATCGGGACACCCCCGCCTCTATCAAGTGGGTGATGACAAAGGTACTGATCTTCCATCTCTACATGAGAATGATGAATGCCTTGTCAATTTGAATGCACCATCTGATGAGCTACCCACTACTTTGATCACACCACCTATTTTAGAGGACTACGTTGATAATTTGACTTTGCCATATGATCAAACAACTGAAATACCAACAATTTTGAGTGCACCCATTGAATTAACTATTGATGCAAAAGAACCAATGTTTAATCATTTTGATATGACCTCTAATCTTGGTGATGATTCTGTGTTGAATGACTTATTGCATGTTTGCTTATTTAAGCATGTTGTAGCATGTAAATTTGATGCAAGTAAGGTTTATTCACCAATGTTGGGATGGTTTAATGATGAACATTGTCAATCTTTTGAAATGAATAAGAGCTTCACTTATATGTGCAAACTGAGTTGCAATATTTTCATGCCTTCTACTTCTTGTGCTAATTTTTTGGCTTTAGATTTTATGAACTATGCAAGTTACTCATCTATTCATGTGTCATATATGCAAAAATCAAGGGAAGTAAAAATGGATGACATATACATATACAACATGTACACCTTGTCTTTTTTTTTAGCCACATTTCAGATTAAGCAACGCCGAGGACGGCTTTATTTTCAAGAAGGGGAGGATGATGAGGACATGACTACCTTGGATATGACAAAAAATATTGCATATGATAGAGGCAAAGGTGTCCCGTCTTTCGATGAGATGGTGGATTTCGCTTTGGTGGAAGTCGACTTTGACGATCCGACTACGAACGTGCGAGGACGTCGCGCCTTAGCAATCGCTAAACCAACTCCGAGAGGTTATTGACCACGCCGGAGCACGATCAACCTGACCACGAGGGTCTGTTTCCTGCGAGCAAACGAAGAACAAGCAAGAAACTAAGATTGCAATCTGGATATTGCGAATATAAGATGAAAGCTTTATTGATCAAGGTGGGGTTCTGTGACGCCTTTGTCTGGTCGTTGAACACAAACGAAGTACGCGAAGTTGCAGCTATGGCGAACTTTTAATCTAAACAAAACCCAAAGTCTAAACGATGCCCTAAGGGCTGTATATATGGAGGAAGAGGGGGGGAATTTCGTGGCCCTTGGTGGAGGAGTCCGAATTCAACCCTATCTCTTGTTTCCCCACACATACGGACTCTAAAAATAGCCTATACTTAAGTATTTCGAAATTACATGGGCCTGGCCCAATAATAAGGTGACGCAGCACCTAAAATAGCCTCGGGACGAAATTTATGAAGTGGCATCTTGTATATTTCGTCCAAGGCTTCATGCACCCATTATGGTGGCTTCAAAGTCCTGAAATCATCACTTGTAACTCCATTCTTGTTCCCCTTGCGCATGCCATCATCTCCATGCTTGTTCTTGCTCCAATGTTCATCCTTCTCCAAGCTAGGCCCTTCATTTGTAAGCAAAACAAATGTATCCAATTTAGGCAGCATCATATTCTCATGAACATTAGAATCATTACCAAGAAACGAAAGTACCTGGTAATTTAGTTGGCGTGCACGAGCTCTAGTAATTGGTCCAGTATGTATAGCAGCAGGGGCTGTGGGTGTAACAATTGTATTGATGTCCTCATCAAGTAATCGCTAAACCAATCTCCTGAGGTTACTGACGATGCTGGAAGCACGGTCAGCCTGACCACGAAGGTCTATTCCTGCAAGCAATCGAAGAACGAGCAAGAATATGATAAAGCAATCTGAATATTGCAAATATATATGAAGTATTGATAATGGTGGGGATCCGGAAGCGGTCTTGGTCTGGTCGTTGGACACAAACGAAGTACACGAAGTTGCAATGGCTAACTTTTAACTAAACAAATCCCAAGGAAAAGCTACTAGATGGATCTACTTATATAGGAGCAAGGGGTGGCGGCCAAGGAGGTGGGAGGACGTCCCAAGGCAGCCTAAAACTAAATCTAGGTCGTACAAGGCCAATGGGCCCAAGTGGAGGTGATGTAACACCTTTGGACTTGTAGTTTGACTCGGATTCTGCTGCAGCATCAGATTGTTTCGTCCACAACTCAACGCTCCGGACGAAGTTGAAGGTGATTCCAATTGGGTTGGAAAGTGCACGAAATCTAGTTTCCAACAAAAAAAGAATCACCCAATTCGGAGTCCGTATGAAAAACTTGTGTGCGTTTTGAGTCAGGTATGTCTGTGCAGTCCGAATCTGAATCCAGAACGTGAGAGACTTGGACTCTATCTTCTCTTGGGCCAAAAGTGACGTGAGAGAACTTTTTGGACAGCAAATAAACATCTCTTTCTTCCTTATCTTCATATGTGGATTGTACAAATGTCCCATACACCTGCAATTAGACAAAACACAAAAGTGTGTGAAGTATTTTTGTTCTGGATAACACAAATAGATTATTGAATAGTTTGCACTAGAAATCACCTGACAAATATGCATATATGCAATATTTTTGGTCATATCCAAGGTAGTCATGTCCTCATCAGATCATAAGAGGTAATGACAAAGGTACTGATCTTCCATCTCTACATGAGAATGATGAATGCCTTGTCAATTTGAATGCACCATCTGATGAGCTACCCACTACTTTGATCACACCACCTATTTTAGAGGACTACGTTGATAATTTGACTTTGCCATGTGATCAAACAATTGAAATACCAACAATTTTGAGTGCACCCATTGAATTAACTATTGATGCAAAAGAACCAATGTTTAATCATTTTGATATGACCTCTAATCTTGGTGATGATTCTGTGTTGAATGACTTATTGCATGTTTGCTTATTTAAGCATGTTGTAGTATGTAAATTTGATGCAAGTAAGGTTTATTCACCAGTGTTGGGATTGTTTAATGATGAACATTGTCAATCTTTTGAAATGAATAAGAGCTTCACTTATATGTGCAAACTGAGTTGCAATATTTTCATGCCTTCTACTTCTTGTGCTAATTTTTTGGCTTTAGATTTTATGAACTATGCAAGTTACTCATCTATTCATGTGTCATATATGCAAAAATCAAGGGAAGTAAAAATGGATGACATATACATATACAACATGTACACCTTGTCTCTTTTGTTAGCCACATTTCAGATTAAGCAACGCCGAGGACGGCTTTATTTTCAAGAAGGGGAGGATGATGAGGACATGACTACCTTGGATATGACCAAAAATATTGCATATATGCATATTTGTCAGGTGATTTCTAGTGCAAACTATTCAATAATCTATTTATGTTATCCAAAACAAAAATACTTCACACACTTTTGTGTTTTGTCTAATTGCAGGTGTATGGGACATTTGTACAATCCACATATAAAGATAAGGAAGAAAGAGATGTTTATTTGCTGTCCAAAAAGTTCTCTCACGTCACTTTTGGCCCAAGAGAAGATAGAGTCCAAGTCTCTCACGTTCTGGATTCAGATTCAGACTGCACAGACATACCTGACTCAAAACGCACACAAGTTTTTCATACGGACTCCGAATTGGGTGATTCTTTTTTTGATGGAAACTAGATTTCGTGCACTCTCCAACCCAATTGGAATCACCTCCAAATTCGTCTGGAGCGTTGAGTTGTGGACGAAACAATCTGATGCTGCAGCAGAATCCGAGTCAAACTACAAGTCCAAAGGTGTTACATCACCTCCACTTGGGCCCATTGGCCTTGTACGACCTAGATTTAGTTTTAGGCTGCCTTGGGACGTCCTCTCACCTCCTTGGCCGCCACCCCTTGCTCCTATATAAGTAGATCCATCTAGTAGTGATGCGGACATGACTACCTTGGATATGACCAAAAATATTGCATATATGCATATTTGTCAGGTGATTTCTAGTGCAAACTATTCAATAATCTATTTATGTTATCCAGAACAAAAATACTTCACACACTTTTGTGTTTTGTCTAATTGCAGGTGTATGGGACATTTGTACAATCCACATATGAAGATAAGGAAGAAAGAGATGTTTATTTGCTGTACAAAAAGTTCTCTCACGTCACTTTTGGCCCAAGAGAAGATAGAGTCCAAGTCTCTCACGTTTTGGATTCAGATTCGGACTGCACAGACATACCTGACTCAAAACGCACACAAGTTTTTCATACGGACTCCGAATTGGGTGATTCTTTTTTTGTTGGAAACTAGATTTCGTGCACTTTCCAACCCAATTGGAATCACCTTCAAATTCGTCCGGAGCGTTGAGTTGTGGACGAAACAATCTGATGCTGTAGCAGAATCCGAGTCAAACTACAAGTCCAAAGGTGTTACATCACCTCCACTTGGGCCCATTGGCCTTGTACGACCTAGATTTAGTTTTAGGCTGCCTTGGGACGTCCTCCCACCTCCTTGGCCGCCACCCCTTGCTCCTATATAAGTAGATCCATCTAGTAGCTTTTCCTTGGGATTTGTTTAGTTAAAAGTTAGCCATTGCAACTTCGTGTACTTCGTTTGTGTCCAACAACCAGACCAAGACCGCTTCCGGATCCCCACCATTATCAATACTTCATATATATTTGCAATATTCAGATTGCTTTATCATACTCTTGCTCGTTCTTCGATTGCTTGCAGGAATAGACCTTCGTGGTCAGGCTGACCGTGCTTCCAGCATTGTCAGTAACCTCAGGAGATTGGTTTAGCGATTGCTAAGGCGCAATGTCGTGCATGTTTGTAGTCGGATCGTCAAAGTCGTCTCCACCAAATCGATAGTTATCATCTCATCGAAAGATTGGGACACCCTCGCCTCTATCAAGTGGTATCAGAGCCAGGTTTCGATCCTGGGACCTGTGGGTTATGGGCCCACCACGCTTCCGCTGAAAGTGAATATTAATCATGACAGGATCCAGAGTCAATTCATGGGCTTTGTCGATCGCGGGAGACGTGCCACCACCTTTGCAAATACCACAACCGTCACGAGAGGTGCACAAACATCCAAATGCACATGATCAGGTTAATGTATCTATACCACCATTTAATGGCCGTTTTAAACCTGCTTTATATATTGAATGGGAGTTCGACATAAAAAATATATTTGCTTCCCATAATTTCGATGAACATAAAAAGGTTAAGGTTGCGGTTGGTTCTTTCATTGGTTATGCTTTGGTTTGGTGGAGTGAATATTGTCGGTTACACCCTGATTATATACCTACTACTTGGGATGATTTGAAACTTGCCATGCGACATACTTTCGTCCCTGCTTATTATACTCGTAACATGATTAAGAAGTTACAACACTTAAAACAAGGTAGTGAAACTGTAACAAAATATTATGATGATTTACAAACTACCTTGTTGCATTCCTCTTTAGAAGAAAGTGAAGATGATCTTATGGATAGATTTTGGGGAGGATTAAACCGTGATATTCAAGAGATACTAATTCATGAAGAGTGTTATCCTATGGACCATTTGTTTCATCTTGCTTGCAAAGCTGAACAGGAAATAAAACGACGTGTTGGCCACGAGGAGAACAAGCGCACGGTGCACATTCCAAGAGTTGATATGATTGTTCCTTCAACTACTAGGCATACTATGACAACCACATCCATTGTTGTCAGGACTACATCACCTCCACCATGTGACACATCGCCCCCGAGAGTGGCTACATCATCTGAGTTGATCGTAAGAGGTAATGACAAAGGTACTGATCTTCCATCTCTACATGAGAATGATGAATGCCTTGTCAATTTGAATGCACCATCTGATGAGCTACCCACTACTTTCATCACACCACCTATTTTAGAGGACTACGTTGATAATTTGACTTTGCCATGTGATCAAACAACTGAAATACCAACAATTTTGAGTGCACCCATTGAATTAACTATTGATGCAAAAGAACCAATGTTTAATCATTTTGATATGACCTCTAATCTTGGTGATGATTCTGTGTTGAATGACTTATTGCATGTTTGCTTATTTAAGCATGCTGTAGCATGTAAATTTGATGCAAGTAAGGTTTATTCACCAATGTTGGGATGGTTTAATGATGAACATTGTCAATCTTTTGAAATGAATAAGAGCTTCACTTATATATGCAAACTGAGTTGCAATATTTTCATGCCTTCTACTTCTTGTGCTAATTTTTTGGCTTTAGATTTTATGAACTATGCAAGTTACTCATCTATTCATGTGTCATATATGCAAAAATCAAGGGAAGTCAAAATGGATGACATATACATATACAACATGTACACCTTGTCTCTTTTGTTAGCCACATTTCAGATTAAGCAACGCCGAGGACGGCTTTATTTTCAAGAAGGGGAGGATGATGAGGACATGACTACCTTGGATATGACCAAAAATATTGCATATATGCATATTTGTCAGGTGATTTCTAGTGCAAATTATTCAATAATCTATTTATGTTATCCAGAACAAAAATACTTCACACACTTTTGTGTTTTGTCTAATTGCAGGTGTATGAGACATTTGTACAATCCACATATGAAGATAAGGAAGAAAGAGATGTTTATTTGCTGTCCAAAAAGTTCTCTCACGTCACTTTTGGCCCAAGAGAAGATAGAGTCCAAGTCTCTCACGTTCTGGATTCAGATTTGGACTGCACAGACATACCTGACTCAAAACGCACACAAGTTTTTTATACGGACTCCGAATTGGGTGATTCTTTTTTTGTTGGAAACTAGATTTTGTGCACTTTCCAACCCAATTGGAATCACCTCCAAATTCGTCCGGAGCGTTGAGTTGTGGACGAAACAATCTGATGCTGCAGCAGAATCCGAGTCAAACTACAAGTCCAAAGGTGTTACATCACCTCCACTTGGGCCCATTGGCCTTGTACGACCTAGATTTAGTTTTAGGCTGCCTTGGGACGTCCTCCCACCTCCTTGGCCGCCACCCCTTGCTCCTATATAAGTAGATCCATCTAGTAGCTTTTCCTTGGGATTTGTTTAGTTAAAAGTTAGCCATTGCAACTTCGTGTACTTCGTTTGTGTCCAACGACCAGACCAAGACCGCTTACGGATCCCCACCATTATCAATACCTCATATATATTTGCAATATTCAGATTGCTTTATCATATTCTTGCTCGTTCTTCGATTGCTTGCAGGAATAGACCTTCGTGGTCAGGCTGACCGTGCTTCCCGCATCGTCAGTAACCTCAGGAGATTGGTTTAGCGATTGCTAAGGCGCAACGTCGTGCACGTTTGTAGTCGGATCGTCAAAGTCGTCTCCACCAAATCGATAGTTATCATCTCATCGAAAGATCGGGACACCCTCGCCTCTATCAAGTTGCTTTTCCTTGGGATTTGTTTAGTTAAAAGTTAGCCATTGCAACTTCGTGTACTTCTTTTGTGTCCAACGACCAGACCAAGACCGCTTACGGATCCCCACCATTATCAATACCTCATATATATTTGCAATATTCAGATTGCTTTATCATATTCTTGCTCGTTCTTCGATTGCTTGCAGGAATAGACCTTCGTGGTCAGGCTGACCGTGCTTCCGGCATCGTCAGGAACCTCAGGAGATTGGTTTAGCGATTGCTAAGGCGCAACGTCGTGCACCTTTGTAGTCGGATCGTCAAAGTCGTCTCCACCAAATCGATAGTTATCATCTCATCGAAAGATCGGGACACCCTCGCCTCTATCAATTGGAGATTTTGACATATTTTTTGTGAAGCATGCTTGTCTTCCTTCTTTGCACCATATACCTCGTGCCATGAATATTGCCATTGTTGCATCACATTATTCATGCACTTGTGCTTCTTATGGTTATGTGCAAAAGGAGAGAACCATCATGATGGATGATGTGTTTATCTACCATGCACATTCATTCTTTGCTTTCTTGTGTGCATGTGTAGGATACTTGGACTTTGTGTCGACTTCTGCTTCACGTGAGTTGACAATCCGAGATCTTGAGAGCGAACCACCTCCTACCATGACGATTCTACATTGCACTTGCTTGTACTTCGGCATTGTGAAGGACGCACAAGGACATGTTTTCAAGGTGATATCCTTCTCTTTTGAGACCCCCCAAACCATGAGCATGGATATTGCGGATCATGCTACTTGTGTTGCTTGCGCCATGAGACTTGATTGCACACATGTTAGAGATCTTGCTTCAACTTGTCATTTTCACGGTTCCATGCATCATGATATGTATACCTTGTGTGTTGCATCCAATTCTTGGATTATTTGCTCCTATCACATGCTTGGTTGCAACAATATCATTTCTTCACATATGCCATGTCTCATTGATTGCTACATGGTTGCCTTGATTGCCTCACACATGATGAACAACTGCTCTTTATTTTGTGTTGAGTGCCACACTATCTTCACTACACCCTATGCACGTATTGCTTGGATTGTCTTGCACTTGATTCATGTGTTTAGACATCTCTCCTTCTTTGGTGTTGTGAATGATTCATTGAGCAATTTCTGAATGCTTGCTATTGAGTTAGATGCTTTTTCTCTTTACACACATATTTGCATCACTACCTCACAATTGCATACTTGTCCCCGTGATTTCTTTGCTTGTGCTCGATTGATATGCTTACATGCCATGTCACAATCCTTTGTCACACCTTATGCTTTGAATGATGACGACACTTGTTTGGTGACTCACCTCTTGAATGCTTGGTTTTGCACTAACGCTAACCCCATTTGTTTTTCCAAGTGTTTGTTGTCCTTACTCCTTTTGAAGGAATCACAAGACGGTGCGGCATTGGAGAGTGCCCATTCAAGCTTCAAGATGACAACTACTTGGTGAACGTCCACTTCGACACGGCGAAGCCATCTCTTTCCCATGGTGAGTTAGTTTTCGATCCGAGGTCGGATCTTTCCCAAGGGAGGGGAGATGATGTGGAGCATCCTACGGACATCACCATGTCAAGAGTCCTTTCGGCGGGTGACACGTGCGACATCTACTTCACATACATAAAGGTGAATCATCTCATTTACACGTGCTCACTTGACCCCTTCGAGGATGGTAAACTACTTGACACTTCTCCCTTGTGCATGCATAGGTATTGTCGGAGCTTCACCGATGTTGAGGAGGAGTGCAAGCGCCAATGAACAACTACACCATCCGCGAGGGAAGCCTGGAAGCAACAACGGAAGAAGACGACGCTGCTGAAGCTACAGCGGCCGGACATCCGACGCCTGTGCACCCGCATAACTGCTGCACCAACAGTCGGCCGAACAAGCCTCAGCGGCCAGACATCCGGCGCCTCCCGACAGCCCGGACATCCGGCATCTCCCCCGGAAATCTGGCACTGACGTATCCAGAGAGCAGCTGAACCTCCACTTTAGCCCGGACATCCGGCCGCGACCCCGGACATCCGGCTCGTCCCAAAGCCCCGGACATCTGCCCCCCAGCACGGACGTCCGGCACCTGCGCGTGCCTAACCAGGTCAAAGGCCCATGTATCCCCTCCTCACTTACCCCTTCGTGGCTCTAGACTATATATACTCCTCCACCTCCTTCAAGTTAGGGTTAGCATTGGTTTAGCTCATTTTAGAGATAGAGCATTGCTCATCCACATTGGATCTACTCCACGAGAGAGACCGTGGACTCTATGGAGAAGATCCCTTTAGATTTAAGACCTCCTTTTGGAGAAGAACTTCAAGACCTCCTCATGGAGAAGACCGGTTACCATGTATCGTCCCTAGTTGATCGTGGATCATGTATCTTACTTTATGTACTCGAGGATCTAGCACATGTGTGACTATTTCTTATTGGTTGAGTGATTCTCTCGTGTTTCCCCTCATTTTCACCCTCGTGTTCCTCGTGTTCTTCATGGGATCCGCTCCTTTCATGAAAGATCGGTCGATTAGGGTTCTACCCTACATCACTTCAGCTCGTCAGACCAGCTCAAGTGCACAGCAACTACCGGCGCCCTTCCGATGCTTTGTTCACCCATCATCAGCAACGTCCAAGTCACCAAGACCCTCATCGACGGTGGTGCAGAGCTCAACATCCTGTCCGTCGAGACATTCGACCACCTCCAAGTGCCATATGATCAGCTGCAGCCTACCAAGCCCTTCTCAGGAGTGACCGACAGCTCTACCACCCCGATAGGGCAGATCCGCCTCCCTGTCACCTTTGGCACCTGCGACAACTACCGCACGGAGCTTATTGACTTCGGCGTTGCCCACATCCGCATGCCGTACAAAACCATCCTCTGATACCCACCCTTGGCCAAGTTTATGGAAGTGACCCACCACTGCTACAATGTCCTCAACATGCCAGGGAGCGGCGGCATCATCTCAGTCACGTGCGAAGAGAAGGACGCGGTGTGCTCCCTTGAGCGTGCTTACCAGGCTGCAGCGGCGGAAGACCCAGACAACGAAGGCGCCGTATACGCCCATGAGGCCATTCCCAAGAATAATAAGCAGCTGCTCCACCAAGGACCTCAGGAGGGCGGCGTCTCCAGCGGCACCACCTCAGGTCCTGCGCCCGCAGATGGGGCGCCTCCATCCCTCGCATAGGAAGGTGCGCCCGGCACCCTCCTCGGGCTGGGCCCGGGGGCTCTCTTCTGGAGGGCCTCAGACTTAGCCAGTGTCATGAGGGAGGCGCTCGGGTACCACGTGGAGGCATGCTTCGCCGCACGTTTCCCTCAAGAGGGCACAAGGCGTGGAGTGCCTGGTGCTTAGGAGTTCATCACCAAGGCGACTGAGGAGCTTCAAGAAGCAAGGACCATGTGTGGCGACCGCCACCCACCACCTGGCGCAGCTTCGCATCCTGGCGAGGGCGATGAGCTGCATGTCTGTGTCGACATTCCAGGGCTCAACAGGGCCGTATCTCAGATGGTAGAGGCAAAGGTGTCCCGATGTTTCGATGAGATAGATATCGTTTTCTGTGGGAGTCGACTTTGACGATCCGACTACGAACGTGCGAAGACGTCGCGCCTTAGCAATCGCTGAACCAACTTCCGAGGGTTATTAACCACGCCGGAGCACGATCAACCTGACCACGAGGGTCTATTTCCTGCGAGCAAATGAAGAAAAAGCAAGAAACTGAGATTGCAATCTGGATATTGCGAATAAAAGAGGAAAGCTTTATTAATGAAGGTGGGGTTTTGTGACGTCTTGGTCTGGTCGTTGGACACAAACGAAGGACGCGAAGTTGCAGCTATGGCAAACTTTTAGTCTAAACAAAACCCAAAGTCTAAACAATGCCCTAAGGGCTGTATATATGGAGGAGAGAGGGGAATTTCGTCGCCCTTGGTGGAGGGGTCCGAAACCAACCCTAACTCTTGTTTCCCCACACATACGAACTCTAAAAACAGCCTATACTTAAGTACTTCGAAAATACATGGGCCTGGCCCAATAATAAGGTGACGCAGCACCTAGAATAGTCTCTGGACGAAATTTATGAAGTGGCATCTTGTATATTTTTCCCCATGCTTCATGCACTCATTATGGTGGCTTCAGAGTCGTGGAATCATCACTTGTAACTCCATTCGTGTTCCCCTTGCGCATGCCATCATCTCCATGCTTGAACTTGCTGCAAGGTTCATCTGTCGTGTCCAAGCTAGGCCCTTCATTTGTAAGCAAAACAAATGTATCCAATTTAGGCAGCATCATATTCTCATGAACATTAGAATCGTTACCAAGAAACGAAAGTACCTGATAATTTAATTGGCGTGCGCGAGCTCTAGTAATTGGTCCAGTATGTATAGCAGCAGGGCTTGTGGGTGTAACAATGGTATTAATGTCCTCATCATCCTCCCCTTCTTGAAATCAAGTCGTCCTCGACGAAAATTCATCGTCCTCACCCAAATAAGGCTTCAAATCTGTAATGTTAAAAGTGGGACTAACCCCAAAATCTGCAGGCAGCTCAAGTTTATATGCATTATCATTTATTTTCTCTAACACCTCAAAAGGACCATCAGCACATGCCATTAGCTTTGATTTGCACAAATTAGGAAATCTATCCTTACGCAAATGTAACCAAACAAGATCTCCAGGTGCAAACACAACATGTTTTCTACCCTTATCTCCAGCAAGTTTATATTTAGCATTCATATGCTCAATGTTTTCCTTAATTAACTCATGCATTTTTAAAATCAATTCAGCACGTTCTTTACCATCAAAATTAACCTTCTCTGAAGATGGAAGAGGCAACAAATCAATAGGTGCACGAGGTAGGAAACCATACACAATTTCAAAAGGGCACATCTTAGTAGTAGAATGCAATGAACGATTATAAGGAAACTCAATATGCGGCAAGCATTCTTCCCACATTTTCTTGTTATTCTTCAAAACAACCCTAAGCATAGTAGACAATGTTCTATTGACTACTTCAGTTTGTCCATCAGTTTGGGGGTGACGAGTAGTACTAAAAAGTAGTTTAGTCCCCAACTTAGCCCATAAACATCTCCAAAAGTGGCTGAAGAAATTTAGTATCACGATCTGAAACAATAGCATTTGGCACACCATGCAAGCGAATAATTTCACGAAAGAACAAATCAGCAACATTAACAACATCATTGCTTTTATGACATGGTATAAAGTGTGCCATTTTTGAGAACCTATCCACGACAACAAATATGCTATCCCTCCCCTTCTTTGTTCGAGGTAAACCTAAAACAAAGTCCATAGATATATCTTCCCAAGGAACACTAGGTATAGGCAAAGGCATATATAAACCATGAGGATTGAGTCGTGACTTAGCTTTTTGACATGTAGTGCAACGAGCAACAAAACACTCAACATCCCGTCTCATCTTTGGCCAAAAGAAATGTGTAGCAAGTATATCCTCCGTCTTCTTGACGCCAAAGTGTCCCATTAATCCTCCTCCATGCGCCTCCTGCAACAACAAAAGACGAACGGAGCTAGCTGGAATGCATAGCTTGTGAGCACGAAACACAAATCCATCGTTAAGAACGAACTTGTTCCAAGTTCTCCCTTCCTTACAATTCTGCAATACATCTTTAAATTCAGCATCATGCACATATTGATCTTTGATGGTCTCCAAACCAAATATTTTGAAGTCAAGTTGTGAAAGCATAGTATAACGACGAGACAATGCATCAGCAATAACATTTTCTTTACCCTTTTTGTGTTTAATGACATAAGTGAAAGTCTCAATGAATTCAACCCATTTAGCATGTCTACGGTTCAGTTTTGCTTGACTTTTAATGTGTTTCAAAGATTCATGATCATAATGTATAACAAATTCCTTGGGCCATAAATAATGTTGCCCTGTTTCCAAGGTCCAAACAAGAGCATATAATTATTTATCATAAGTAGAATAGTTCAGACTAGGCCCACTCAATTTTTCAGAAAAGTATGCAACAGGTTTGCCATCTTGTAATAACACACCTCCTAATCCAATTCCACTAGCATCACATTCAAGCTCAAAAGTCTTATTAAAATCAGGAAGTTGGAGTAAAGGAGCATGTGTTGACTTATCTTTTAATACCGTGAAGGCTTCTTCCTATGCGGTACCCCAAACAAAAGGCACATCCTTCTTTGTAAGCTCGTTAAGAGGTGCAACAATGGTGCTGAAATCTCTCACAAAACGCCTATAGAAACCAGCGAGGCCAAGGAAACTCCTCACTTGTGTGACCGTTTTGGGCTGCGGCCAACTCTCAATAGCTTCAATCTTTGCTTTATCAACTTCAGTTCCCTGTGGAGTAACAACATAGCCAAGAAAAGATACTCGGTCGGTGCAAAAGGTGCACTTTCCAAGGTTACCAAACAAACGTGCATCACGTAGAGCAATAAAAACAGCACGTAAATGTTCCAAATGTTCCTCCAAAGATTTGCTATAAATCAGTATATCATCAAAATAGACTACCACAAATCGTCCAATGAAAGCACGTAAAACTTCGTTCATTAGTCTCATGAAAGTACTAGGTGCATTAGTTAACCAAAAAGGCATGACTAACCACTCATATAAACCAAACTTAGTTTTAAATGCTGTTTTCCATTCATCTCCCAATTTCATACGAATTTGATGGTATCCACTACGCAAATCAACTTTGGAGAATATTGTAGAGCCACTCAATTCATCAAGCATGTCGTCTAGCCTAGTAATAGGATGACGATAACAAATAGTAATATTATTAATGCCTCTACAATCAACACACATACGCGACGTACCATCCTTTTTCGGCACTAAAATGATAGGAACAGCACAAGGACTAAGGGATTCACGTATATAACCTTTGTCAAGCAGCTCCTATACTTGACGCATAATCTCCTTCATCTCCTCCAGATTGGTACGGTATGGCGCACGGTTGGGTAATGATGCACCGGGAATTAAGTCAATTTGATGCTCAATCCCTAGAATAGGTGGTAATCCCGGTGGCACGTCTTGTGGAAAGACGTTAGCGAACTCCTGCAAAATGTTAGTGACAGCAGGAGGCAAAGAGGAAGGCACGTCCTCGAATGAAAATAATGCCTCTTTGCACACAAAAGCATAGCAAACAGATTTGCTAAAATCTAGATCATCAATATTAGATTTGGTGGCAAGTAAACATGCACTTTTCATTTTAATTTCAGAAGCAACACTAGATGGTTTAGGCTTCATTTGTTGCTCAAATTCTTTTGCCACAATCTGATTTTCACTCTTATTGTTCTCCTGTTTTGCTTTATTAGCTCTATTAATATCATCTTTCAAAATACAATCAGGAGTCATAGGAAGCAAAGTGATAGAGGCTAAGGTGTCCCGATGTTTCGATGAGATGGTGGCTATCGTTTTCTGTGGGAGTCGACCTTGACGATCCGACTACGAACGTGCGAGACGTCGCGCCTTAGCAATCACTAAACCAACTTCCGAGGGTTATTGACCACGCCGGAGCACGATCAACCTGACCACAAGGGTCGGTTTCCTGCGAGCAAATGAAGAACAAGCAAGAAACTGAGATTGCAATCTGGATACTGCGAATATAAGATGAAAGCTTTATTGATCAAGGTGGGGTTCTGTGACGTCTTGGTCTGGTCGTTGGACACAAACGAAGTACGCGAAGTTGCAGCTATGGCGAACTTTTAATCTAAACAAAACCCAAAGTCTAAACGACGCCCTAAGGGCTGTATATATGGAGGAAGAGGGGGGAATTTCGTGGCCCTTGAGGGTGGGGTCCGAAACCAACCCTAACTCTTGTTTCCCCACACATACGGACTCTAAAAATAGCCTATACTTAAGTATTTCGAAATTACATGGGCCTGGCCCATTAATAAGGTGACGCAGCACCTAGAATAGCCTATGGACGAATATTATGAAGTGGCATCTTGTATATTTCGTCCAAGGCTTCATGCACTCCTTATGGCGGCTTTAAAGTCCTGAAATCATCACTTGTAACTCCGTTCTTGATCCCCTTGCGCATGCCATCAACTCCATGTGTGTTCTTGCTCCAATGTTCATCCTTCTCCAAGCTAGGCCCTTCATTTGTAAGCAAAACAAATGTACCCAATTTAGGCAGCATCATAATCTCATGAACGTTAGAATCATTACCAAGAAACGAAAGTACCTGGTAATTTAATTGGCGTGCGCGAGCTCTAGTAATTGGTCCAGTATATCTAACAGTAGGGGCTATGGGTGTAACAATGGTATTGATGTCCTCATCACAAAGTAATATTTTTATCCTTATGAACAAGAGTATACTGATTGTTTCTACCATGGTGTACAAAATTTTTATCAAATTGCCATGGTCTACCAAGTAATAAGGAACATGCTTGCATAGGTACCACATCACAATCAACATAATCAGCATATGTAGAGATACTAAAATGCACACGAACAGTACGTGTTACCATAACCTTGTCGCTGTTGTTGATGTAGTAAGGATGTGGATGTGGTCTTGTGGTGAGAGATAGCTTCTCCACCATCTCCATGCTAGCCAAGTTGTTGCACCTCCCTCCATCTATGATGACGCGAACAGAACGTTCCTTCACAACTCCCTTTGTATGGAACAAATTATGCCTCTGATTTTGCTCAGCTTGTGTGACATGCACACTCAAAACACGTTGAGCAACTAGACATTCATACCTGTCAGCATCTTCAGGAGCCATGTATTGCGTCTCATGATCAGAATCATCTCCATCATGTACTTCACATGTAATAAGAGCCAAAGTCTCCTCATCATAGTCACTAGCGGACTCATACCCACCATCCTCAGTAGCAATTATCACACGCTGAGATTGGCATTCTCTCGCAAAATGTCCTCTTCCCTTACAACGACGACAAATAATATCACTTGTGTGCCCTGTTGATGCCATGGAAGAAGAAGAGCTCTGCGCAGGTCCGGCAGGTGTGCTCTTGGCTGATAGTGGTGGTTGTGCCTGCTTTCTTGTATCACGGCTGGAGGTGGCACCTGATGGAGGTGCTAGTGGAGTGGAAGTAGAGGATGCACGTGGTGTCCATGATGAAGATCGACCTGCAGAAAAGTTAGTTCGCGCCAATGCCTGTCGATCCTGCACTTCACGTTCAGCTTTACAAGCAAGATGGAATAAACGAGTGATATTAGTATACTCCTTATACTCTAGAATGGTCTGAATCTCTCTATTTCATCCACCCATAAAACGTGCAAGCATAGCTTCATTCTCCTCAACAATACCACATTTAATGATGCAAGTTTGTAATTCCTGATAATATTCTTCTACAGAATTTTTTCCTTGTCTTAAACGCTGCAATTTTTGAAGTATTCATGTTGATAATATGGTGGAACCCAACGAGTACGCATAGCAGTTTTCAAAGCAGCCCAAGTAGCTGGAATAGGATATAATCTACAATGTTCAGACCACCAAACACATGCAAAGCTAGTGAAAGCACAAACAGCAGCAGGAACACGTCTCTCCTCAGGATATTGTAAACATGTAAATCGTTGTTCGGTTTCTAACTCCCAAGTAAGATATATATCAGGAACATATCTACCCTCAAATGGTGAAATATTCAATTTTAGTTTAGGAATATGGTCATGTACCTCAGGTGGTGCTGCAGCCCTACCGTTGCAAAGATATGCATGAGGACAACCTGATGGTGGTGGTGCTGGTGGTTGCACGTAGTTCTGACTTTGGTCAACCTCATCCTCGTAATGGTCCTCCACCTCTGCAGTAGCAGCAGGAGCGGCAGAAGCATCAACAGCGGCACCAGAATTTTGCCCAGGGTCAATGGGAATGCGCTGTGCTCGTCCCACTTGATTTGGAAAGCGATGTTGTTGTTGTTGTTGTTGTTGTTGTTGTTGTTGTTGTTGTTGTTGTTGTTGTTGTTGTTGTTGTTGTTGTTGTTGTTGTTGTAGCGGTGCGTTAGGGGCAGCCGGTGGTGGTGGTGGAAGACGCGCGAGCAATTCATTGAACTTGTTATCAAGATTTGCTTCGAACGTCTTCTTCATGCCATCTATCTTCTCCATGGCCTCTCCAAATCTGTTTAGCACATCTTGCACCTGTCCACTCATCATTTGCTGAAATATATCATGCAACTCCTTATTCGTCATGTTCTCCTAGTCAGTCTCATCGGCTTGTGATCCTGCCAAGGTTAGCAGCAATAGAAACACACAAGAATATGATCCTACAGACTACTAACAAGAGGTGGTGGTGGATTGATGAGGACATCAATACCATTGTTACACCCACAACCCCTACTGTTACATATACTGGACCAATTACTAGAGCTCGCGCACGCCAATTAAATTACCAGGTACTTTCGTTTCTTGGTAATGATTCTAATGTTCATGAGATTATGATGCTGCCTAAATTGGATACATTTGTTTTGCTTACAAATGAAGGGCTTAGCTTGGAGAAGGATGAACATTGGAGCAAGAACACACATGGAGTTGGTGGCATGCGCAAGGGGATCAAGAACGGATTTACAAGTGATGATTTCAGGACTTTTAAGCCGCCATAAGGAGTGCATGAAGCCTTGGACGAAATATACAAGATGCCACTTCATAATATTCGTCCATAGGCTATTCTAGGTGCTGCATCACCTTATTAATGGGCCAGGCCCATGTAATTTCGAAATACTTAAGTATAGGCTATTTTTAGAGTCCGTATGTGTGGGGAAACAAGAGTTAGGGTTGGTTTCGGACCCCACCCTCAAGGGCCACGAAATTCCCCCCTCTTCCTCCATATATACAGCCCTTAGGGCGTCGTTTAGACTTTGGGTTTTGTTTAGATTAAAAGTTCGCCATAGCTGCAACTTCGCGTACTTCGTTTGTGTCCAACGACCAGACCAAGACGTCATAGAACCCCACCTTGATCAATAAAGCTTTCATCTTATATTCGCAATATCCAGATTGCAATCTCAGTTTCTTGCTTGTTCTTCGTTTGCTCGCAGAAAACAGACCCTCGTGGTCAGGTTGATCGTGCTCCGGCGTGGTCAATAACCCTCGGAAGTTGGTTTAGCGATTGCTAAGGCGCGACGTCTCGCACGTTCGTAGTCGGATCGTCAAAGTCGACTCCCACAGAAAACGATAGCCACCATCTCATCGAAACATCGAGACACCTTAGCCTCTATCATGGATGTCACAAATCCGTCAAGCAAATCTCAAATTCTTACCAGTTCTTACCCAGCAGCAGGCGGTGATCGGCAACCGTCGTAGTCAAAACTCTCAAAGCTTGGATAGAGCGATTACCAGGGAGAGTCAAACGCACGACGTAGATGTATGTGGAGCTGGAAAGGCTTATAATATGGTAGCAAAAAGGTCAGCAATAATCAATTCAGAGATGCAAAGTTGAATAACCGCTCAACGACGGTACTGTGCTGGTCCTAGGCTAGACTGTACTAGAGACGCGAGCCTAGAACATGAACAAAATCACGGCGCGGCACGTAAACAAGGGAGGAGCACTCTCTGATTTTTTTGGCTTTTTTCATGGACTGTAGGTATGAAGAACAGACTCGATCTAAACTATGAAAAACTGGAAAATCTCACTGAGCAACCTGAAAATCTGATACCACTTGATAGAGGCAAAGGTGTCCCGATGTTTCGATGAGATAGATATCGTTTTATGTGGGAGTCAACTTTGACGATCCGACTACGAACGTGCGAAGACGTCTGATGAGGACATGACTACCTTGGATATGACCAAAAATATTGCATATATGCATATTTGTCAGGTGATTTCTACTGCAAACTATTCAATAATCTATTTATGTTATCCAGAACAAAAATACTTCACACACTTTTGTGTTTTGTCTAATTGCAGGTGTATGAGACATTTGTACAATCCACATATGAAGATAAGGAAGAAAGAGATGTTTATTTGCTGTCCAAAAAGTTCTCTCACGTCACTTTTGGCCCAAGAGAAGATAGAGTCCAAGTCTCTCACGTTCTGGATTCAGATTTGGACTGCACAGACATACCTGACTCAAAACGCACACAAGTTTTTCATACGGACTCCGAATTGGGTGATTCTTTTTTTGTTGGAAACTAGATTTCGTGCACTTTCCAACCCAATTGGAAGCACCTTCAAATTCGTCCGGAGCGTTGAGTTGTGGACGAAACAATCTGATGCTGCAGCAGAATCCGAGTCAAACTACAAGTCCAAAGGTGTTACATCACCTCCACTTGGGCCCATTGGCCTTGTACGACCTAGATTTAGTTTTAGGCTGCCTTGGGACGTCCTCCCACCTCCTTGGCCGCCACCCCTTGCTCCTATATAAGTAGATCCATCTAGTAGCTTTTCCTTGGGATTTATTTAGTTAAAAGTTAGCCATTGCAACTTCGTGTACTTCGTTTGTGTCCAACGACCAGACCAAGACCGCTTACGGATCCCCACCTTTATCAATACTTCATATATACTCGCAATATTCAGATTGTTTTTATCATATTCTTGCTTGTTCTTCGATTGCTTGCAGGAATAGACCTTCGTGGTCAGGTTGATTGTGCTCCAGCGTGGTCAATAACCTCTCGGAGTTGGTTTAGCGATTGCTAAGGCGCAACATCGTGCACGTTTGTAGTCGGATCGTCAAAGTCATCTTCACCAAATCGATAGTTATCATCTCATCGAAATATTGGGACACCCCCGCCTCTATCAAGTGGTATCAGTTTTCAGGTTGCTCGGTGAGAATTTCCAGTTTTCCTAGATTAGATTTATTTTCTTACCTATTGTCCAAGAAAAAGCCACACAAAAAAAGTTAGATCTGTTCATCCTTTATCCAAGCCAGTCTGAGCCTTTGCAATTTTCTATTCATTGCTTGCATAGTTGAATTATCGGTTGCATCGTCGTGTCAGTTGCTGGTCTTAGCGTCTAGTTCCTTTAGAGTTTCGAGTTCTGTTCACATTAGTCACGCCGCCGCTGCATCATTATCCCTTCCGCTGTCCACCATCCCATCTATTAATTTCCACCACATGCTACGCACTGTTCATTGTCATAATCATAGTTGAGGTCATTCACATCTTCGCCTGATCCAATCTGCATCTTATCTAGTTTGTCTTGGAAAGAAAAAAAAGAAGATAGAGAAAAAAAAGAGAAAAAAGAAAAAAAAGAAAAAGAGAGAGAAGAAAAAGAAAAAAAGCGTGAGAAAAAAAAGAGAGAAGAAAAAAAATTGGATCTATCTAGAATCAATCTCGTACCTGAATTCGGATTGGAATCTGTTTTGTGCACTGTTCAGTAAAACAGGTGTATCTTCCTCATACGAAGTCCGTTTTGGCTCTGTGAGTACTCAAATTGAAGATAGCGACGAGCCGCATCTAAATAGTTGCAGAAGCTAGTTCAATATTTGACACCTCAAAATCGGCTTCTAAATAGGTCTTTTTGCCCTCTGAAGTTCGTTAACACAGCTTGTTCCAATTTTTCAGGCCAGTTTTAGAATTCTTTGACTCCTCATATCAACTCGGAATTGAGTGATTCTTTTTGCAGAGGAAAGTTGGAGAAAGAGTTGTTGTATATCCTGCTTGGCAGTTGTTTTTCATCATTATCTTCACTGCCGTTGTGATCTTCACTTATATCTTGCTGTCAAGAGCTACTTAGTGTCCTTCATTGATGCTAGTTGTGCTACACCGTGACCTCATTAGTGTTCTAGGCTCGCGTCTCTAGTCCGGTCTAGCCTAGGACCAGCACAGTACCGTCGTTGAGCGTTTATTCAACATTGCATCTTTGAATTGATTATTGCTAATCTTTTGCTACCATATATAGCCAACCCAGCTCCACATATTTCTACACCGTGTATACGTACGCTCCCCTGGCAATCGCTTTACTCAATATTCGGAGTTACTTGACACCGCTGGTTGCCGATCACCGCCTGCTACATGGTAAGAACTTGTAAGACATTGATATTTGCTTTATTGTGAGCGTTTTACCACCACATCCTAGTAGTTATAGGAACATTATTTTTGGGTTTTGTTTTCTTGTTCTACTAATCATGACAGGATCCAGAGTCAATTCATGGGCTTTGTCGATCGCGGGAGACGTGCCACCACCTTTGCAAATACCACAACCGTCACGAGAGGTGCACAAACATCCAAATGCACATGATCAGGTTAATGTATCTATACCACCATTTAATGGCCGTTTTAAACCTGCTTTATATATTGAATGGGAGTTCGACATAAAAAATATATTTGCTTCCCATAATTTCGATGAACATAAAAAGGTTAAGGTTGCGGTTGGTTCTTTCACTGGTTATGCTTTGGTTTGGTGGAGTGAATATTGTCGGTTACACCCTGATTATATACCTACTACTTGGGATGATTTGAAACTTGCCATGCGACATACTTTCGTCCCTGCTTATTATACTCGTGACATGATTAAGAAGATGCAACACTTAAAACAAGGTAGTGAAACTGTAACAAAATATTATGATGATTTACAAACTACCTTGTTGCATTCCTCTTTAGAAGAAAGTGAAGATGATTTTATGGATAGATTTTGGGGAGGATTAAACCGTGATCTTCAAGAGATACTAATTCATGAAGAGTGTTATTCTATGGACCATTTGTTTCATCTTGCTTGCAAAGCTGAACAGGAAATAAAACGACGTGTTGGCCACGAGGAGAACAAGCGCACGGTGCACATTCCAAGAGTTGATATGATTGTTCCTTCAACTACTAGGCATACTATGACAACCACATCCGTTGTTGTCAGGACTACATCACCTCCACCATGTGACACATCGCCCCCGAGAGTGGCTACATCATCTGAGTTGATCATAAGAGGTAATGACAAAGGTACTGATCTTCCATCTCTACATGAGAAGGATGAATGCCTTGTCAATTTGAATGCACCATCTGATGAGCTACCCACTACTTTGATCACACCACCTATTTTAGAGGACTACGTTGATAATTTGACTTTGCCATGTGATCAAACAACTGAAATACCAACAATTTTGAGTGCACCCATTGAATTAACTATTGATGCAAAAGAACCAATGTTTAATCATTTTGATATGACCTCTAATCTTGGTGATGATTCTGTGTTGAATGACTTATTGCATGTTTGCTTATTTAAGCATGTTGTAGCATGTAAATTTGATGCAAGTAAGGTTTATTCACCAATGTTGGGATGGTTTAATGATGAACATTGTCAATCTTTTGAAATGAATAAGAGCTTCACTTATATGTGCAAACTGAGTTGCAATATTTTCATGCCTTCTACTTCTTGTACTAATTTTTTGGCTTTAGATTTTATGAACTATGCAAGTTACTCATCTATTCATGTGTCATATATGCAAAAATCAAGGGAAGTAAAAATGGATGACATATACATATACAACATGTACACCTTGTCTCTTTTGTTAGCCACATTTCAGATTAAGCAACGCCGAGGACGGCTTTATTTTCAAGAAGGGGAGGATGATGAGGACATGACTACCTTGGATATGACCAAAAATATTGCATATATGCATATTTGTGAGGTGATTTCTAGTGCAAACTATTCAATAATCTATTTATGTTATCCAGAACAAAAATACTTCACACACTTTTGTGTTTTGTCTAATTGCAGGTGTATGGGACATTTGTACAATCAACATATGAAGATAAGGAAGAAAGAGATGTTTATTTGCTGTCCAAAAAGTTCTCTCACGTCACTTTTGGCCCAAGAGAAGATAGAGTCCAAGTCTCTCACGTTCTGGATTCAGATTCGGACTGCACAGACATACCTGACTCAAAACGCACACAAGTTTTTCATACGGACTCCGAATTGGGTGATTCTTTTTTTGTTGGAAACTAGATTTCGTGCACTTTCCAACCCAATTGGAATCACCTTCAAATTCGTCCGGAGCGTTGAGTTGTGGACGAAACAATCTGATGCTGCAGCAGAATCCGAGTCAAACTACAAGTTCAAAGGTGTTACATCACCTCCACTTGGGCCCATTGGCCTTGTACGACCTAGATTTAGTTTTAGGCTGCCTTGGGACGTCCTCCCACCTCCTTGGCCGCCACCCCTTGCTCCTATATAAGTAGATCCATCTAGTAGCTTTTCCTTGGGATTTGTTTAGTTAAAAGTTAGCCATTGCAACTTCGTGTACTTCGTTTGTGTCCAACGACCAGACCAAGACCGCTTACACATCCCCACCATTATCAATACCTCATATATATTTGCAATATTCAGATTGCTTTATCATATTCTTGCTCGTTCTTCGATTGCTTGCAGGAATAGACCTTCGTGGTCAGGCTGACCGTGCTTCCGGCATCGTCAGTAACCTCAGGAGATTGGTTTAGCGATTGCTAAGGCGCAACGTCGTGCACGTTTGTAGTCGGATCGTCAAAGTCGTCTCCACCAACTCGATAGTTATCATCTCACCGAAAGATCGGGACACCCCCGCCTCTATCGGGACACTCGAGAGTTGTTGTATATCCTGCTTGGCAGTTGTTTTTCATCATTATCTTCACTGCCGTTGTGATCTTCACTTATATCTTGCTGTCAAGAGCTACTTAGTATCCTTCATTGATGCTAGTTGTGCTACGCCGTGACCTCATTAGTGTTCTAGGCTCGCGTCTCTAGTCCGGTCTAGCCTAGGACCAGCACAGTACCGTCGTTGAGCGTTTATTCAACATTGCATCTTTGAATTGATTATTGCTAATCTTTTGCTACCATATATAGCCAACCCAGCTCCACATATTTCTACACCGTGTATACGTACGCTCCCCTGGCAATCGCTTTACTCAATATTCGGAGTTACTTGACACCGCTGGTTGCCGATCACCGCCTGCTGCATGGTAAGAACTTGTAAGACATTGATATTTGCTTTACTGTGAGTGTTTTACCACCACATCCTAGTAGTTATAGGAACATTATTTTTGGGTTTTGTTTCTTGTTCTACTAATCATGACAGGATCCAGAGTCAACTCATGGGCTTTGTCGATCGCGGGAGACGTTCCACCACCTTTGCAAATACCACAACCGTCACGAGAGGTGCACAAACATCCAAATGCACATGATCAGGTTAATGTATCTATACCACCATTTAATGGCCGTTTTAAACCTGCTTTATATATTGAATGGGAGTTCGACATAAAAAATATATTTGCTTCCCATAATTTCAATGAACATAAAAATGTTAAGGTTGCGGTTGGTTCTTTCACTGGTTATGCTTTGGTTTGGTGGAGTGAATATTGTCGGTTACACCCTGATTATATACCTACTACTTGGGATGATTTGAAACTTGCCATGCGACATACTTTCGTCCCTGCTTATTATACTCGTGACATGATTAAGAAGTTGCAACACTTAAAACAAGGTAGTGAAACTGTAACAAAATATTATGATGATTTACAAACTACCTTGTTGCATTCCTCTTTAGAAGAAAGTGAAGATGATTTTATGGATAGATTTTGGGCAGGATTAAACCGTGATATTCAAGAGATACTAATTCATGAAGAGTGTTATCCTATGGACCATTTGTTTCATCTTGCTTGCAAAGCTGAACAGGAAATAAAACGACGTGTTGGCCACGAGGAGAACAAGCGCACGGTGCACATTCCAAGAGTTGATATGATTGTTCCTTCAACTACTAGGCATACTATGACAACCACATCCGTTGTTGCCAGGACTACATCACCTCCACCATGTGACACATCGCCCCCGAGAGTGGCTACATCATCTGAGTTGATCATAAGAGGTAATGACAAAGGTACTGATTTTCCATCTCTACAAGAGAATGATGAATGCCTTGTCAATTTGAATGCACCATCTGATGAGCTACCCACTACTTTGATCACACCACCTATTTTAAAGGACTACGTTGATAATTTGACTTTGCCACGTGATCAAACAACTGAAATACCAACAATTTTGAGTGCACCCATTGAATTAACTATTGATGCAAAAGAACCAATGTTTAATCATTTTGATATGACCTCTAATCTTGGTGATGATTCTGTGTTAAATGACTTATTGCATGTTTGCTTATTTAAGCATGTTGTAGCATGTAAATTTGATGCAAGTAAGGTTTATTCACCAATGTTGGGATGGTTTAATGATGAACATTGTCAATCTTTTGAAATGAATAAGAGCTTCACTTATATGTGCAAACTGAGTTGCAATATTTTCATGCCTTCTACTTCTTGTGCTAATTTTTTGGCTTTAGATTTTATGAACTATGCAAGTTACTCATCTATTCATGTGTCATATATGCAAAAATCAAGGGAAGTAAAAATGGATGACATATACATATACAACATGTACACCTTGTGTCTTTTGTTAGCCACATTTCAGATTAAGCAACGCCGAGGACGGCTTTATTTTCAAGAAGGGGAGGATGATGAGGACATGACTACCTTGGATATGACCAAAAATATTGCATATATGCATATTTGTCAGGTGATTTCTAGTGCAAACTATTCAATAATCTATTTATGTTATCCAGAACAAAAATACTTCACACACTTTTGTGTTTTGTCTAATTGCAGGTGTATGGGACATTTGTACAATCCACATATGAAGATAAGGAAGAAAGAGATGTTTATTTGCTGTCTAAAAAGTTCTCTCACGTCACTTTTGGCCCAAGAGAAGATAGAGTCCAAGTCTCTCACGTTCTGGATTCAGATTCGGACTGCACAGACATACCTGACTCAAAACGCACACAAGTTTTTCATACGGACTCCGAATTGGGTGATTCTTTTTTTGTAGGAAACTAGATTTCGTGCACTTTCCAACCCAATTGGAATCACCTTCAAATTCGTCCGGAGCGTTGAGTTGTGGACGAAACAATCTGATGCTGCAGCAAAATCCGAGTCAAACTACAAGTCCAAAGGTGTTACATCACCTCCACTTGGGCCCATTGGCCTTGTACGACCTAGATTTAGTTTTAGGCTGCCTTGGGACGTCCTCCCACCTCCTTGGCCGCCACCCCTTGCTCCTATATAAGTAGATCCATCTAGTAGCTTTTCCTTGGGATTTGTTTAGTTAAAAGTTAGCCATTGCAACTTCGTGTACTTCGTTTGTGTCCAACGACCAGACCAAGACCGCTTCCGGATCCCCACCATTATCAATACTTCATATATATTTGCAATATTCAGATTGCTTTATCATACTCTTGCTCGTTCTTCGATTGCTTGCAGGAATAGACCTTCGTGGTCAGGCTGACCGTGCTTCCAGCATTGTCAGTAACCTCAGGAGATTGGTTTAGCGATTGCTAAGGCGCAACGTCGTGCACGTTTGTAGTCGGATCCTCAAAGTCATCTTCACCAAATCGATAGTTATCATCTCATCGAAAGATTGGGACACCCCCGCCTCTATCAACGTCACGCCTTAGCAATCGCTAAACCAACTTCCGAGGGTTATTGACCACGCCGGAGCATGATCAACCTGACCACGAGGGTCTATTTCTTGCGAGCAAACGAAGAACAAGCAAGAAACTGAGATTGCAATCTGGATATTGTGAATAAAAGAGGAAAGCTTTATTAATGAAGGTGGGGTTCTGTGACGTCTTGGTCTGGTCGTTGGACACAAACGAAGGACGCGAAGTTGCAGATATGGCGAACTTTTAGTCTAAACAAAACCCAAAGTCTAAACGATGCCCTAAGGGTTGTATATATCGAGGAGAGAGGGGGAATTTCAACTGCCCTTGGTGGAGGGGTCCGAAACGAACCCCAACTCTTGTTTCCCCAGACATACGGACTCTAAAAACAGCCTATACTTAACTACTTCGAAAATACATGGGCCTGGCCCAATAATAAGGTGACGCAGCACCTAGAATAGCCTCTGGACGAAATTTATGAAGTGGCATCTTGTATATTTCGTCCCATGCTTCATGCACTCATTATGGTGGCTTCAGAGTCCTGGAATCGTCACTTGTAACTCCATTCTTATTCCCCTTGCGCATGCCATCATCTCCATGCTTGAACTTGCTCCAAGGTTCATCTTTCTTGTCCAAGATAGACCCTTCATTTGTAAGCAAAACAAATGTATCCAATTTAGGCAGCATCATATTCTCATGAACATTAGAATCGTTACCAAGAAACGAAAGTACCTGATAATTCAATTGGCGTGCGCGAGCTCTAGTAATTGGTCCAGTATGTATAGCAGCAGGGCCTGTGGGTGTAACAACGGTATTGATGACCTCATCATCAGAGGCGTTTCTGGCCTTCGCGCGTTGTCGGTGCAAGGGTCCACCTCACAGCTATGTTCGCATGCCATTCGGCTTGCTAAACACGGTTGCCACCTTCCAATGCCGCTTGCGGAGCATTCTGGCATCTTGGCAGAGAGGGCGACGGTTCTTCATGAGCCGCCCGGGCCCCTAGAGCTTCCCGAGGCTCAGGACCATGGTGACTCGTGAAGGACAACTTCTTCAACATGCATCTTCAGCTACTCCAACACCTCTCCAGCAATGATATCAGGTGACTCTTTCCAGTTCATTCAGTTGGGGGTGCCTCTCGGGCAGCATTATCCCCAGGTCACACGGGTTTGTCCCTGCGACACATATCCTTTCACATCTTTAGCTTACTCAGTTGGGGGCGCCCCTCGAGCTGCCTCATCCCCAGGCCGCTTGGGTCCATCCCAGTGGCATGTATCATTCTTGCATCTATCTGAACTAGCTTGCTTCCTCGCATGAATTACTTTATGATCATTGCTTACATGGTGCTTGTTCGTCGTGGCCTCCCATGTTGCTGATCGGTCACTTGCTCATCTTGCAAAGGGAGTCTCACATGCTGGCACGGCACTTGTGCTCGGGTCTGTCCCTGCAACGCTGATAAACCTATGTGATCGAGCTCTGGCTCGCAGCCCGCTTCGCGCACGTCACCTCACCAGATCCATAGTGCCTTTATCTTCTTACGGAAGGATCAATGGCAGGGCGGCAAGCACGGCTATGGGCTACTCTCTCTCCTTGCACTACCCAGCAGGAATCTCCGGAGCCCAGCTACAGGTGGCCCCGCCAGCTGCTCCCTTTCATGCTTTTCGCTTGGGCATTAAAGGGTGGGCTACTGAGCATCGCGCCTCAGGAGCTCTTCCTGACTCTCCAGCCCTCACCCCCTGGCCTTGACCACGGCATAGCAACCTAGCATACCAGCGGCGGCTGAGCTCGCTCGAGGGTCAGGACCCGAGGACGCAGAGCACTCATGAGAGTGTGAAGGGGGGGAGCTGGCATGGACACAAGGGGGACCTCTTGAGCATCGCGCCTCAGGAGATCTTACCGGACCTCGGGCTGCTCACCTCCTGGCCTTGACCTCGGCATCGCGACCTGGCATACAAGCGACGGCTGAAGCCTGCCTGGGGAGTGGGACCTGTCGGCGTAGAGCACTAAGCTGCCATGAGGACGAAAAGGGGGAACAATGCTGGAGCAAGACCTGCAATCACGAATCTCATAATAGGAATAACATCGCTACAAAAGTACTACAGATTCTTTACACACACCCACGGGGTTCATCTCGATTCCTCGCAGGGAATAAAAGAAGATTTCCAGGAGCCATATCTACGGGTGTCACCCCCGCCACCATCATCAATAGTGGGCCATGAGGGGTCGGCACCAACCCCATCCAGATCAGCGATGATGACAGGCTGACGCTGCCGCTCAATCCGGGCGCGGCGAGAGCTCGGGGGCACGTAGCTGTCGTCGCTCGTCTCCGGAGTCTCGTCAGGCTCGGGAGAGTCGCTGGACTCCCAGGAGCCATCACTGCTACTGGAGGAGCTGTTAGCAGGGCCAAGGGCAGGCCCGGCGCCGGCTGCCGCGCCGTCCTGGTGACCCCCTCCAGGACAACACTCCAGGTGGTGGCCTTCCTCGTCGAAGACCTTGAAGAACAGCGTGGAGGCGCCCATCGAACTTGAAATGGACGGCGAGGGCCCCCTCCGCGCGACAGACGCGGGCAACCTTGCCCCATCCATGAGTCATGAAAATCTTCCCCGGGGAGACGGCCTCGACCTCTGCTCCAGTTGCCGGGGTGCTGCACTCAGCGTGATGGGGGGATGGGACTCCAAGATGTGAATCAACCTTGCTCATGATACCAAAATGATATAGGATGCAATCCTAGAGGGGGATCTTTTCACACTTGGAGGGGGAAACGAGCAAACTCTCAAGAACACAAAGAGGAAATCACTCAAACAATTCCCCAATTACACATCCACTAGAATAGCAATACAAGATCCACAAGTCACAAACACAATCAAAGGAAAGATACAATGGAAAAGTTCTTCCCACTCCTAGGAGATGAGGTCTTGAAGATAGTCTTCTCCTAGAGGAGGTCTTGAAATCCACTAGGATTGATGTAGGGTAGAACCCTAGTGGCCTGATCTTTCACGAAAGGAGCGGAATCCCGCGAAGAACACGAAGAACACAAAGGGTAAAACGAGAGAAAACACTCAAACCAACTAGAATAGGTCACACATGTGCTAGATCCTCGGATACATAGAACGATACACGGTCCACGGACAACTAAGGACGATACATGGTAACCGGTCTTCTCCGTGAGGAGGTCTTGAAGTTCTTCTCCAAAAGGAGGTCTTAAATCCACGGGGGGATCTTCTCCGCTAGGAGGTCTTGAATCCAAAGGGATCTTGATAGAGGCAAAGGTGTCCCGTCTTTCGATGAGATGGTGGATTTCGCTTTGGTGGAAGTCGACTTTGACGATCCGACTACGAACGTGCGAGGACGTCGCGCCTTAGCAATCGCTAAACCAACTCCGAGAGGTTATTGACCACGCCGGAGCACGATCAACCTGACCACGAGGGTCTGTTTCCTGCGAGCAAACGAAGAACAAGCAAGAAACTAAGATTGCAATCTGGATATTGCGAATATAAGATGAAAGTTTTATTGATCAAGGTGGGGTTCTGTGACGCCTTTGTCTGGACGTTGAACACAAACGAAGTACGCGAAGTTGCAGCTATGGCGAACTTTTAATCTAAACAAAACCCTAAGTCTAAACGATGCCCTAAGGGCTGTATATATGGAGGAAGAGGGGGGAATTTCGTGGCCCTTGGTGGAGGAGTCCGAAATCAACCCTATCTCTTGTTTCCCCACACATACGGACTCTAAAAATAGCCTATACTTATGTATTTCGAAATTACATGGGCCTGGCCCAATAATAAGGTGGCGCAGCACCTAAAATAGCCTCGGGACGAAATTTATGAAGTGGCATCTTGTATATTTCGTCCAAGGCTTCATGCACCCATTATGGTGGCTTCAAAGTCCTGAAATCATCACTTGTAACTCCATTCTTGTTCCCCTTGCGCATGCCATCATCTCCATGCTTGTTCTTGCTCCAATGTTCATCCTTCTCCAAGCTAGGCCCTTCATTTGTAAGCAAAACAAATGTATCCAATTTAGGTAGCATCATATTCTCATGAACATTAGAATCATTACCAAGAAACGAAAGTACCTGGTAATTTAGTTGGCGTGCACGAGCTCTAGTAATTGGTCCAATATGTATAGCAGCAGGGGCTGTGGGTGTAACAATTGTATTGATGTCCTCATCATCCTCCCCTTCTTGAAATGAAGTTGTCCTCGACGGAAGTTCATCTTCCTCACCCAAATAAGGCTTCAAATCTGCAATGTTAAAAGTGGGACTAACCCCAAAATCTGCAGGCAGCTCAAGTTTATATGCATTATCATTTATTTTCTCTAACACCTTAAAGGGACCATCAGCACGTGGCATTAGCTTTGATTTGCGCAAATCAGGAAATCTATCCTTACGCAAATGTAACCAAACAAGATCTCCAGGTGCAAACACAACATGTTTTCTACCCTTATCTCCAGCAAGTTTATATTTAGCATTCATACGCTCAATGTTTTCCTTAGTTAACTCATGCATTTTTAAAATCAATTCAGCACGTTGTTTAGCATCAAAATTAACCTTCTCCGAAGATGGAAGAGGCAACAAATCAATAGGTGCACGAGGTAGGAATCCATACACAACTTCAAAAGGGCACATCTTAGTAGTAGAATGCAATGAACGATTATAAGCAAATTCAATATGAGGCAAGCATTCCTCCCACATTTTCTTATTATTCTTCAAAACAGCCCTAAGCATAGTAGACAACGTTCTATTGACTACTTCAGTTTGTCCATCAGTTTGGGGGTGACAAGTAGTACTAAAAAGCAGTTTAGTCCCCAACTTAGCCCATAAACATCTCCAAAAGTGGCTAAGAAATTTAGTATCACGATCTGAAACAATAGTATTTGGCACACCATGCAAGCGAATAATTTCACGAAAGAACAAATCAGCAACATTAACATCATCATCGCTTTTATGACATGGTATAAAGTGTGCCATTTTCGAGAATCTATCCACGACAACAAATATGCTATCCCTCCCCTTCTTTGTTCGAGGTAAACCTAAAACAAAGTCCATAGATATATCCTCCCAAGGAACACTAGGTACAGGCAAAGGCATATATAAACCATGAGGATTGAGTCGTGACTTAGCTTTTTGACATGTAGTGCATCGAGCAATAAAACGCTCAACATCCCGTCTCATCTTTGGCCAAAAGAAATGTGTAGCAAGTATGTCCTCCGTCTTCTTCACGCCAAAGTGTCCCATTAATCCTCCTCCATGCGCCTCATGCAACAACAAAAGACGAACGGAGCTAGCTGGAATGCATAGCTTGTTAGCACGAAACACAAATCCATCGTTAACGACGAACTTGTTCCACATTCTTCCTTCTTTACAATTCTGCATTACATCTTTAAAATCAGCATCATGCACATATTGATCTTTGATGGTCTCCAAACCAAATATTTTGAAGTCAAGTTGTGAAAACATAGTATAGCGGCGAGACAATGCATCAGCAATAACATTTTCTTTTCCCTTCTTGTGTTTAATGACATAAGGAAATGATAGAGGCGGGGGTGTCCTGATCTTTCGATGAGATGATAACTATCGATTTGGTGAAGATGACTTTGACGATCCGACTACAAACGTGCATGACGTTGCGCCTTAGCAATCGCTAAACCAACTCCGAAAGGTTATTGACCACGCTGGAGCACAATCAACCTGACCACGAAGGTCTATTCCTGCAAGCAATCGAAGAACAAGCAAGAATATGATAAAAGCAATCTGAATATTGCGAGTATATATGAAGTATTGATAAAGGTGAGGATCCGTAAGCGGTCTTGGTCTGGTCGTTGGACACAAACGAAGTACACGAAGTTGCAATGGCTAACTTTTAACTAAACAAATCCCCCGGAAAAGCTACTAGATGGATCTACTTATATAGGAGCAAGGGGTGGCGGCCAAGGAGGTGGGAAGACGTCCCAAGGCAGCCTAAAACTAAATCTAGGTCGTACAAGGCCAATGGGCCCAAGTGGAGGTGATGTAACACCTTTGGACTTGTAGTTTGACTCGGATTCTGCTGCAGCATCAGATTGTTTCGTCCACAACTCAACGCTCCGGACGAATTTGAAGGTGATTCCAATTGGGTTGGAAAGTGCACGAAATCTAGTTTCCAACAAAAAAAGAATCACCCAATTTGGAGTCCGTATGAAAAACTTGTGTGCGTTTTGAGTCAGGTATGTCTGTGCAGTCCGAATCTGAATCCAGAACGTGAGAGACTTGGACTCTATCTTCTCTTGGGCCAAAAGTGACGTGAGAGAACTTTTTGGACAGCAAATAAACATATCTTTCTTCCTTATCTTCATATGTGGATTGTACAAATGTCCCATACACCTGCAATTAGACAAAAAACAAAAGTGTGTGAAGTATTTTTGTTCTGGATAACATAAATAGATTATTGAATAGTTTGCACTAGAAATCACCTGACAAATATGCATATATGCAATATTTTTGGTCATATCCAAGGTAGTCATGTCCTCATCAGGAAAAGTCTCAATGAATTCAACCCATTTAGCATGTGTACGATTCAGTTTAGCTTGACTTTTAATATGTTTCAAAGATTCATGATCAGAATGTATAACAAATTCTTTGGGCCATAAATAATGTTGCCATGTTTCTAAAGTCCGAACAAGAGCATATAATTCTTTATCATAAGTAGAATAATTCAGACTAGGCCCACTCAATTTTTCAGAAAAGTATGCAACAGATTTGCCATCTTGTAATAACACACCGCCTAATCCAATTCCACTAGCATCACATTCAAGCTCAAAAGTCTTATTAAAATCAGGAAGTTGGAGTAAAGGAGCATGTGTCAACTTATCTTTCAATACCGAGAAGGCTTCTTCCAGTGCGGTACCCCAAAGAAAAGGCACATCTTTCTTTGTAAGCTCATTGAGAGGTGCAGCAATGGTGCTGAAATCTCTCACAAAACGCCTATAGAATCCAGCGAGGCCAAGAAAACTCCTCACATGTGTGACCGTTTTGGGTTGCGGCCAACTCTCAATAGCTTCAATCTTGGCTTTATCAACTTCAATTCCCTGTGGAGTAACAACATAGCCAAGAAAAGATACTCGGTCGGTGCAAAAGGTGCACTTCCCAAGGTTACCAAACAAACGTGCATCACGTAGAGCAATAAAAATAGCACGTAAATGTTCCAAATGTTCTTCCAAAGATCTGCTATAAATCAATATGTCATCAAAGTAGACTACCACAAATCGTCCAATGAAAGCACGTAAAACTTCGTTCATTAGTCTCATGAAAGTACTAGGCGCATTAGTTAACCCAAAAGGCATGACTAACCACTCATATAATCCAAACTTAGTTTTAAATGCTGTTTTCCATTCATCCCCCAATTTCATACGAATTTGATGGTATCCACTACGCAAATCAACTTTGGAGAATATTGTAGAGCCACTCAATTCATCAAGCATATCATCTAGCCTAGGAATAGGATGACGATAACGAATATTAATATTATTAATGCCTCTACAATCAACACACATACGCGATGTACCATCCTTTTTCGGCACTAGAATAATAGGAACAGCACAAGGACTAAGGGATTCGCGTATATAACCTTTGTCGAGAAGCTCTTGTACTTGACGCATAATCTCCTTCGTCTCCTCTGGATTGGTATGGTATGGCGCACGGTTTGGCAGTGAAGCACCGGGAATTAAGTCGATCTGATGCTCAATCCCTCGAATTGGTGGTAATCCCGGTGGCACGTCTTGTGGAAAGACGTCAGCGAACTCCTGCAAAATGTTAGTGATAGCAGGAGGCAAAGAGGAAGGCACGTCCTTGAATGAAAATAATGCCTCTTTGCACACAAAAGCATAGCAAACAGATTTGCTGAAATCTAGCTCATCAATATCAGATTTGGTGGCAAATAAACATGCACTTTTCAATTTAATTTCAGAAGCAACACTAGATGGTTTATTATTAGGCTTCATTTGTTGCTCAAATTCTTTTGCCACAATCTGATTTTCACTCTTATTCTTCTCTTGTTTTGCTTTATTAGCTCTATTAATATCATCTTTTAAAATAGAATCAGGAGTCATAGGAAGCAAAGTAATATTTTTATCCTTATGAACAAGAGTATAGTGATTGTTTCTACCATGGTGTACAGAATTTTTATCAAATTGCCATGGTCTACCAAGTAATAAGGAACATGCTTGCATAGGTACCACATCACAATCAACATAATGAGCATATGTAGAGATACTAAAATGCACACGAACAGTACGTGTTACCTTAACCTTGCCGCTGTTGTTGAACCATTGGATGTAGTAAGGATGTGGATGTGGTCTTGTGGTGAGAGAAAGCTTCTCCACCATCTCCATGCTAGCCAAGTTGTTGCAGCTCCCTCCGTCTATGATGACGCGCACAGAACGTTCCTTCACAACTCCCTTGGTATGGAACAAATTGTGCCTCTGATTTTGCTCAGCTTGTGTGATCTGCACACTGAAAACACGTTGAGCAACTAAACATTCATACCTGTCAGCGTCTTCAGGAGCCATGTATTGCGTCTCATGATCAGAATCATCTCCACCATGTTCTTCACGTGTAATAAGAGCCAAAGTCTCCTCATCATAGTCACTAGCAGACTTATATCCACCATCCGCGGTAGCAATCATCACACGCGGAGATTTGCATTCTCTCGCATAATGACCTCCTCCCTTACAACGACGACAAATAATATCACTTGTGTTCCCTGTTGATGCCATGGAAGAAGAAGAACGTTGTGCAGGCCCCGCAGGTGCGCTCTTGGCAGATAATGGTGGTTGTGCCTGTTTTCTTGTATCACGGCTGGAGGTGGCACCGGATGGAGGCGTTGGTGCAGTTGAAGTAGAAGATGCACGTGGTGTCCATGATGAAGGTCGGCCTGCAGAAAAGTTAGTTCGCCCCAATGCTTGTCGATCCTGCACTTCACGTTCAGCTTTACAAGCAAGATGGAATAAACGAGTGATATTAGTATACTCCTTATAGTCTAGAATGGTCTGAATCTCTCTATTTAATCCACCCAGAAAACGTGCAAGCATAGCTTCATTCTCCTCAACAATACCACATCTAATCATGCCAGTTTGTAATTCCTGATAATATTCTTCTACAGAATTTTTCCCTTGTCTTAAACGCTGCAATTTTTGAAGCAATTCACGTTGATAATATGGTGGAACCCAACGCGTACGCATAGCAGTTTTCAAAGCAGCCCAAGTAGTTGGAATAGGATATAATCTACAATGTTCAGTGATAGAGGCAAAGGTGTCCCGTCTTTCGATGAGATGGTGGATTTCGCTTTGGTGGAAGTCGACTTTGACGATCCGACTACGAACGTGCGAGGACGTCGCGCCTTAGCAATCGCTAAACCAACTCCGAGAGGTTATTGACCACGCCGGAGCACGATCAACCTGACCACGAGGGTCTGTTTCCTGCGAGCAAACGAAGAACAAGCAAGAAACTGAGATTGCAATCTGGATATTGCGAATATAAGATGAAAGCTTTATTGATCAAGGTGGGGTTCTGTGACGCCTTTGTCTGGTCGTTGAACACAAACGAAGTACGCGAAGTTGCAGCTATGGCGAACTTTTAATCTAAACAAAACCCAAAGTCTAAACGATGCCCTAAGGGCTGTATATATGGAGGAAGAGGGGGGGAATTTCGTGGCCCTTGGTGGAGGGGTCCGAAATCAACCCTATCTCTTGTTTCCCCATACATACGGACTCTAAAAATAGCCTATACTTATGTATTTCGAAATTACATGGGCCTGGCCCAATAATAAGGTGACGCAGCACCTAAAATAGCCTCGGGACGAAATTTATGAAGTGGCATCTTGTATATTTCGTCCAAGGCTTCATGCACCCATTATGGTGGCTTCAAAGTCCTGAAATCATCACTTGTAACTCCATTCTTGTTCCCCTTGCGCATGCCATCATCTCCATGCTTGTTCTTGCTCCAATGTTCATCCTTCTCCAAGCTAGGCCCTTCATTTGTAAGCAAAACAAATGTATCCAATTTAGGCAGCATCATATTCTCATGAACATTAGAATCATTACCAAGAAACGAAAGTACCTGGTAATTTAGTTGGCGTGCACGAGCTCTAGTAATTGGTCCAGTATGTATAGCAGCAGGGGCTGTGGGTGTAACAATTGTATTGATGTCCTCATCACTGAATCTCTCTATTTAATCCACCCAGAAAACGTGCAAGCATAGCTTCATTCTCCTCAACAATACCACATCTAATCATGCCAGTTTGTAATTCCTGATAATATTCTTCTACAGAATTTTTCCCTTGTCTTAAACGCTGCAATTTTTGAAGCAATTCACGTTGATAATATGGTGGAACCCAACGCGTACGCATAGCAGTTTTCAAAGCAGCCCAAGTAGTTGGAATAGGATATAATCTACAATGTTCAGACCACCATACACATGCAAAACTAGTGAAAGCACAAACAGCAGCAGCAACTCGTCTCTCCTCAGGATATTGTAAACATGTAAATCGTTGTTCAGTTTCTAACTCCCAAGTAAGATATATATCAGGAACATATCTACCCTCAAATGGTGGAATATTCAATTTCAGTTTAGGAATATGGACATCATCTCGTACCTGAGGTGGTGGTGCAGGCCTACTATTACGAATATATACCTGAGGTCGACCTGCTGGTGGTGGTACAGGTGGCTGCACATAGTGCTGATTTTGATCAACCTCATCCTCATAATCTCCCACATAATCATCCTCCTCTGCATTAGCAGCAGGAGCCACAGAAGTATCAACAGCAACACCAACAGTTTGGCCAAACGCAAGAGGAACACGGCTTGCTCGGCGGAGGTCTGTTTCGCGACGTGGAGGTAGTCGTTGTTGTTGTTGTTGGAGAGGTGCGTTAGGTGCAGCGGGTGGTGGTGGTGGAAGACGCGCGAGCAATTCATTAAACTTGTTATCGAGCTTTGTCTCGAACGTCTTCTCAAGGCCAGTGATCTTCTCCATGGCCTCTTCAAAATTGTTCAGCACATCTTGCACCTGTTCAGTCATCATTTGCTGAAACTTATCATGAAGCTCCTTGTTCGATAAATTCTCCCAGTCAATCTCGTCGGCTTGTGATCCTGGCATGGTTAGCAGCAATAGAAACACACAAGAATATGATCCTACAGACTACGAACAAGTGGTGGTGGTGGGTGTCACAAATCCGTCAAGCAAAACTCAAATTCTTACCAGTTCTTACCCAGCAACAGGCGGTGATTGGCAACCGTTGTAGTCAAAACTCTCAAAGCTTGGATAGAGCGATTACCAGGGAGAGTCAAACGCACGACGTAGATGTATGTGGAGCTGGGAAGGCTTATAATATGGTAGCAAAAAGGGTCAGCAATAATCAATTCAGAGATGCAAAGTTGAATAAACGCTCAACAACGGTACTGTTCTGGTCCTAGGCTAGACTGTGCTAGAGACGCGAGCCTAGAACACCAACAAAATCACGGCGCGGCACGTAAACAAGGGAGGAGCACACTCTGAATTTTTTTTCTCCTTTTTTTTGCACTTTTTTTTCCTCTTTTTTTTTTTGCTCCGCAACAATTTTTTTTCGAAAAAGTCTACAAATGGTCTAAAAACTGCCTAGCCAGAATTTTCCAGACTTAGTTTTTTTTTTGAAATTGGAACTATTTTTCTTCTGCGGATGGCTCAGAAGTTGGGGAGTCCTTCTCTGTCACGACTCGGAGTGTCGCGTGATCTGGAAATCGAGAACAATGCAACAATTACTGGACTCGGACTAGGACTAGTGGCGGAGATGAATCTGGTGGAACTCGGACTGGTGGCGGAGTTGAATCTGGTGGAACACGGACAGGTGGCGGATATATGTTGCAGGTGAACTCGGATTAGCGTGATGGCGGCGGATATGTGGTGGCGTATATGGATTCGGATTGGCGGTGAACATGTGGTGGTGGTATATGACAACAGCGACGATGATGATGCGGTGGTGATATATGGCAGCGGCGACGTGACAACCTGTGAACAGAACTCGAAACTCTAAAAGACTGGACGCTAAGACCAGCAACTGGACACGACGATGCAACCGCAAATTCAACAAAGCAAATACAGAAAAGATTATGCAAGGCTCAGATTGGTTCGGATGGGATGAACTAACCCTAATTTTTTTTTTGGCTTTTTCGTGAACTATAGGTATGAACAACAGACTCGATCTAAACTACGAAAAGCTGTAAAATCTCACCGAGCAACCTGGAAATCTGATACCACTTGATAGAGGCAAAGGTGACCCGTCTTTCGATGAGATGGTGGATTTTGCTTTGGTGGAAGTCGACTTTGACGATCCGACTATGAACGTGCGAGGACGTCGCGCCTTAGCAATCGCTAAACCAACTCCGAGAGGTTATTGACCACGCCGGAGCATGATCAACCTGACCACGAGGGTCTGTTTCCTGCGAGCAAACGAAGAACAAGCAAGAAACTGAGGTTGCAATCTGGATATTGCGAATATAAGATGAAAGCTTTATTGATCAAGGTGGGGTTCTGTGACGCCTTTGTCTGGTCGTTGAACACAAACGAAGTACGCGAAGTTGCAGCTATGGCGAACTTTTAATCTAAACAAAACTCAAAGTCTAAACGATGCCCTAAGGGCTGTATATATGGAGGAAGAGGGGGGAATTTCGTGACCCTTGGTGGAGGGGTCCGAAATCAACCCTATCTCTTGTTTCCCCACACATACGGACTCTAAAAATAGCCTATACTTATGTATTTCGAAATTACATGGGCCTGGCCCAATAATAAGGTGACGCAGCACCTATAATAGCCTCGGGACGAAATTTATGAAGTGGCATCTTGTATATTTCGTCCAAGGCTTCATGCACCCATTATGGTGGCTTCAAAGTCCTGAAATCATCACTTGTAACCCCTTGCGCATGGCATCATCTCCATGCTTGTTCTTGCTCCAATGTTCATCCTTCTCCAAGCTAGGCCCTTCATTTGTAAGCAAAACAAATGTATCCAATTTAGGCAGCATCATATTCTCATGAACATTAGAATCATTACCAAGAAACGAAAGTACCTGATAATTTAATTGGCGTGCGCGAGATCTAGTAATTGGTCCTGTATATGTAGCAGTAGGGGTTGTGGGTGTAACAATGGTATTGATGTCCTCATCAGAAATTGTGTGTGTGGTAAATGTACACATCATCCGTCATGATGTGTATGTGCATGTGAGAGTTAGCACAAGATAAGCATCGCTCAAAGAAATTTGATGCATGGTATAAGAACATGTCATTAATCATGAAAGAATAGTTATTGTGTATGACATGATGGGGATGCAAATTAAGCATACAAGTATAAGGATCATGCAATGGATGGGATGAATCAAAATCTCCTAAAATGTATGAGGAAACTATGGGGGTCTCCTCATGAGCAATATTGTAAACATCACATGGAGAAAATGGACAACATCCAAAACAATGCATATCCGAAGCTAGGTAGTCATGGCATGGCATATGAGATAAATGATGCAAAGGGAGCATATCAATATCATCACAAGAAAAACAAATGCCAATAACCATGGGCTTGTCATCTATGCCATATGTGCAAATTGGGTTAATTTTAATGGCATATGCATAGTCACTATGAAGAGATAGCAAATATGACATATGATTGATCTCATGCATAGCATATGACAAGTCAAGCGGATTGGCAAACATGATGTGAAAAAGAGAATTAGCACAAGAAATCCTATGTAACATGGCATCACAACTAATAGACTCCACATGGCAATCATCACACTCATCATAAATGGGTAAATCATCGCATGGGGGAGTCACACTAGCATGAAGCATGGAAATAGGTTGATCAACATCATGCAAGCAATCAATGTCATGATAGTCCACTAGTGGGACAAGAGCATCACCTTCACCTATGTTACCTTTGTCATTCCACTCAAGTGGTGTAGGTGAGGTGGGAAAGACCAAATGGTGGTCATCTTCATCTTGATGGAACCATGTGGGGGTGCATCATATTCCACTATGGCCATCGTCTTATCCAAAGGGAGGACGAAGTCATCACGAATAGGCGCATCATCATATAAGGGACCTAGCACCAAATGAGAAGACACAATAGAGGTAGAGGTCAAGTTGTTAGTGTCACATGACCTATCAACTATCTCACTCTCTCTATGTGGTGGTTCACTCACTCCCTCAAAATAGGTGCACTCAAACTCACATATGGTGGAGTCACTCATCTCACTCAAGTGGTGGGGGTTGTGGCTCTCCTCACATGGGAATTGTGGCAACACATATATGTGGCTAGTGGTGAAGTCACTCTCACTCTCAATATGGTGGCACAAGTCACTCAAGTCATCATACGTCGCCGTGCTCGAAGGGAAAATCCCATGCTCAACCATCTCATCACCGTCGCCACGGATGAAGGCCAAAGATGGCACATCATCACTCTCGCCTCCTAAGATGGAAGCATCATCCTTGCTCGTCACCATGTCGCTTGCCTCCAAAGCTTGTTCCTTGAGGGTCTCCGTAGGCGTACTCGTCGCCGCACCTTCTTGAAAAAGAGTCATGGAGGACTCAACATCATCAATGCCACAAAGAGGGATGGCGGTGAAGTGGAACTTGGGAGCATCGTCTTGGAGCTCGTCGGGCTTGGACATCTTGGTGGTACTAGCCTCATGCTCGTTCTCATGGAGCTTGGTCATCGTGAAGTGAGCTTGGGGTGGAGAAGCTTTGGCCTTCATGAGTTCTTGTTCCGCCCTGAGAGCACCAATCTAGTTGTCATCGAGGGACTTGTAGTTCTCGAGGAAGATTGTCTTGGAGATGTCGTTGTGTAATCCCATCATGAAGTGGAACTTCATCGAAATGGGGTCGTCCACGCCGGCTCGTCGCAAGGCAATCTTCATCTCCTTGAAGTACTTGTCGATGGACTTGGATCCTTGGATGGTGTTCTCCAATTGGCGTTGAAGTTGTTCCATGTAGGCTGGAGGCACGAACTCTCGCCGCAAAGCTCTCTTCATCTTGGACCAACTCATGTCGTAGCTCTCCGAAGGTGTGTGAAGCCACCATGTGGACCCGTAGTCGTGGAAGTTCCTTGTGGCGCACTTCACTTGATCTTCGGGAGGAACTTGATGTAGCTTGAGGTAGTCGTCCATCAAACGCTCCCACTCGAGATACTCCTCGGGTTCTAGAGATGATGCGGAGCATCCTATGGACATCACCATGTCAAGAGTCAGTTCGGCGAGTGACACGTGCGACATCTACTTCACATACACAAAGGTGAATCATCTCCTTTACACGTGCTCACTTGACACCTTTGAGGATGGTATACTACTTGACACTTCTTCCGTGTGCATGCATTGTCTGAACGCTACGGACGACGTGGAGGAATGCAAGCGCCAAGGAACACCTACACCATCCGCGAGGGAAGCATGGAAACGAAGACGCAAGAAGAAGAGTTGTCGAAGAAGCTCCAGCCACCGGACGACCGGTCGGGTCCGGATGTCCGGCGCCTGAAGATCCACCGGACGACCGGTGCCCCTGCACCCGAGCCTAACGAGCGTACGTCCGACGCCACCGGACGACCGGTCCAGACAGGAAATCCACTACACCAGTATCCGAGCCAGAATGAGCGGACGACCGGCCCCAACTGGACGTCCGGCCGCCCACGAGCCACCGGATGACCGGTCCCCAGCAGACGTCTGGTACCTGGCTGTGTCCAGTTGCGGGCTGAGGCCCATGTACCCCTTCAATTCCCCCCCCCATTTGAACTAAGACTATAAATATACCTCTCCCTCCTCCTTTCTAGGGTTAGCGTTGTGATAGCTCATTTGAGAGATAGAGCTACGCTCATCCATATCGGATCTCCTCCTTGCGAGAGACCGTGGCCTCTTCGGAGAAGATCCCCTTGGATTCAAGCCCCCTTTCTAAGGGAAGATCCCCCCGTGGATTCAAGACCTCCTTTGGAGAAGACCATCAAGACCTCCTCACGAAGAAGACCGGCTACCTATGTATCGTCCCTAGTTGATCGTGTACCGTGTATCGTTCCATGTATCTGAGGATCTAGCACATGTGTGATCTATTCATGTTGGTTTGAGTGTTTTCTCTCGTTTTCCCCTTTGTGTTCCTCGTGTTCTTCGCGGGATTCCGCTCCTTTCATGAAAGATCGGGCCATAGGGTTCCTACCCTACATCAAGAGTCCCATAGAAAGGAATCTCATGGTCAGTGTTGAGGTCGTAGTAGCTCGTGGAAGTCGCGTACTTGAGCTTGGGGAGCTTCTCTTGGGTGGTCTTGAGGTGCTTGTTGGCGAAGATGTCGTATATCCGAAGGCGAAGATGCCTTGATAGCACTTGGCGAAGATGCCAAGGGAGATGGTGAAGTCGTTGAGCGGTTGTTGGTGTTGAGCTCGTGACTTTCACGTTCGTGGTGGTGATGGTGTCGATGCCGATGTGACCTTGCCGGAGATGGTAACTCGGAGGCATGTGCTCTTGAGCGTCTTCTCGAAGATGAGGAAGACCGCTTGTAGAACTTGATGAGGGCTTTGATCTCCTCCATTTGAGCTTGCATCTTGGCGTCGTTGGAGTTGTTCGTGGCATCGAACTTGTTATTGTTGTTGTAGACCGAAGATGAAATGCCTTGCCTATCCATCACTCCAAGAGAAAAACGTGAGTGGTAGAAAGAGAAAAACGAATACCAAATGTACCTTGACCGAAGTTGAAAGTGGATCAATGATCACTCCAATGTGGACAAGGAAATAGCACAATTGGTACCAATTCTTGTCGGTTTCTCACACCTACAGAAATAAGGCTTATGGTGGAGCTCGGTGAGGATAGTGGCACAAAATTTTGATGTAAAATGTTAGCAAGAGTCAATAATGTTGAAGGAGATTCACAAATTCGCAAGTGTAACAAGTAGACCAATAGCAATGAATGGCACATGGAAACACACACACGGATAGATAAATGGGGTCGTGCAACCAAGGAATGAGCACAAAATGTGGAATCCACGGAAAACGCTCATGTTCACAACTCAAGACAGACGCTAGCACGATTGCTCCATAGGCGTATACGACACTTGTGCACAACCTATGATATGCAAAATGTATTGACTTTCTATCCCAAGTATGCTATGTATATGATGTTCCGGTGGTATGATCCAAGATGATCGGATATGAAAATCTTATATGCAATGTGGTATGGTGCTATGGCACTTGCTTACAAGCTCTTTGTTCACTCTTTTTCTTTGCTTAAAAGCTTTTTTTTTCTTTGTTTTTTGTATGGCCACTTTGCGAAATGCACAAACCAAGATATCAATTGGGTATATACGGGAACAAACTTGCGGCACACGAGATGATATGATACCGATATGGTATGGTATGTATGCAATGTATGGTGTAGATCACTAATGTGCACAAGTAACGTTGCCGACAATACTCAAATGGCTGGTCTCGATAGGCAAGGGACGCAAAATGGGCTAGGGGTGATCAATGCAATGGCAAGGGAATATACAATGGAGGGATACCACGATACCAAGATGATATGGAGGTTACCGTCCGTGTCGATGATGAGTGGCGGTGATCTTGATGGAGATACCAATATGATGGAGACTCGTCCCTATGTAGCCGAAACACCTTCGGAAACGGAAAAACCGCAAACTCAAAATCTCAAATGTCAAATGGTGGTAGCGGGAATGCGGTGGTGATTGCGGAAGCTCAGTGGGATTGCGGAAATGGCAATGATGGGTTGTGGAGTACGCAATGCGGAAGTCGAGAGTCAGGTGGTGGACTATACACGGTGTCGGAGTTGGAAGCACGGTCCCTAAGTAGCCGAAACACCTTAGGAGACACAACTCACAACACAAACAAAATTGGGTTAAGTTGGGGTGGTGGAAGTGTATGGTGGTCAAGCCTATGCGGTAGTGGTGGTGGTGGTTGATGAAGAAGCAACTGTCCCTAAGTAGCCTAGACACCTTAGGAGACTCAAATCACTCCTCAAGCAACCACTAATGCGATGGGGAACAAAATTGGTTAGGTTGCGGAAGTCGGTGGTGGTTATGCGGAGGTTCTGGTGGAAGCCCTAGGCCAAGATGCCAAAGTTCCAAAAATTTGATGGAGTCAAATGGTGATTTTAGTATTTTTTGGAAGGGGGATGTCAATAGCTTTTCAACGAGCTAAAGAACGTGAAAATCGGACTCCGGATGAATTAGTTATGGACAAAACGGTGAAACGGGGAAGCTGAAATGTACACGGGCCGGATGTCCGGGGTGGAGCCCGGATTTCCGGGGCTGTCTGTCCAGAACCAAGCAGATTTGGTGCTCTAGGAGCCAGATGTCCGGCCTGAGGCCCGGATGTCCGGCCCGACGATTCCAGATCGGGATTTGGACTTCGGAACTCGATTTGGGGAGGAAATTGATGATTCCAAGGGCAAAATTTGATGGATTTTGTGGATGGAAAGTGGGGGAAATTGGGGATATGATAGATCCACTCGATACCAAGCAAATCCATGGATCAAAATCAACAAAACTTCGTCAAACCAACAAATCACAAAAAAAATTGGGGACTATTTTTGGTGGGGATTTTCGAAATTAGGACGAAATCAACAAAACTAGGCTAGAAAACACAACGGGGAGGATCCGAAATCGTGATCAACATGGCTCTGATACAAAGATGATGTAGGGTAGAACCCTAGTGGCCCGATCTTTCATGAAAGGAGCGGAATCCCGCGAAGAACACGAAGAACACAAAGGGGAAAACGAGAGAAAACACTCAAACCAAATTGAATAGGTCACACATGTGCTAGATCCTCGGATATATAGAACGATACACGGTCCACAGACAACTAAGGACGATACTTGGTAACCGGTCTTCTCCATGAGGAGGTCTTGAAGTTCTTCTTCAAAAGGAGGTCTTGAATCCACGGGGGGATCTTCTCCGCTAGGAGGTCTTGAATCCAAAGGGATCTTCTCCGAAGACGCCGCGGTCTCTCACTAGGAGTAGATCCAATGTGGATGAGCAATGCTCTATCTCTAAATATGAGCTAAACCAATGCTAACCCTAGAAAGTTGGACGAGGTGGAGTATATATAGTCTAGGGGGAGAAGGGATACACGGGCCTCGGCCCTTCACTGTGCACAGACAGGGGAGGCTGGATGTCCGGGCTGGTCGGGCCGGATGTCCGGGCTTTCAGGCGATGCCGGATGTCCGGGCTAGGGAGGCCGGATGTCCGGGCTGGAGTGGTGGCACTTGTTGCTCTCGGGTTCGGAGGGGCCGGATTTCCGGGCTGGGAGCCGGATGTCCGGGGGCTCGGGAACGGCCGGATGTCCGGGCTGGCGAGGCCGAATGTCCGGGGCCTGGGAGCTATTCTCTTTCTTCTTCCCTCGTCGCTTCCATGCTTCCCTCGCGGATGGTGTAGTTGTTCCTTGGCGCTTGCACTCCTCCTCAACATCCATGAAGCTCCGACAATACCTATGCATGCACACGGGAGAAGTGTCAAGTAGTATACCATCCTCGAAGGGGTCAAGTGAGCACGTGTAAAGGAGATGATTCACCTTTGGGTGTGTCAAGTAGATGTCGCACGTGTCACTCGCCAAATGGACTTTTGACATGGTGATGTCCATAGGATGCTCCGCATCAAGGATTCTTCCCAAAGGGGCCTTGATTCCACAAGTGGGAAGGTAGAAGGAGCAAAGCTCACAAATATCTCATCTCATACTTTGCTAACCCTAAACATAGCCCTAGATATGGTTTATATAGTCTTGGGGTCGAAGTAGATGAAGAGGGGCTCGGATTGGGGATCACAGCCATCCATCCTGGGAGGCCCGTGCGCACGGGGTAAGTTGGGCCCGTGCGCACGGGGGTCCCTTCTTGCCTAACATTTGGGAAAAGGACCATGGCCTCTATAAATAGGGCTAGCCACCACCATAGCTAGAGGGATCATTTTTCAGACCATCCGCACACACCAGCTCATCGAGCTCAAGAACACCTCTCCTCAGGAGGCAGTTCATCCATTGTACTAGTTCATCCCTAGCCCTCAAGGCAATCAACCGCCCCCACACTGGAGTAGGTTATTACACCACAACGGTGGCCCGAACCAGTATAAACCTCTGTGTTCCTTGTTCCTTGGGTTCGTCGAGCTAGGCCTTGAGATCTTGTGTGAGCGAGCGAGCTAGAGAGAGACAGAGTTCTTCGTGCACGCCCCAGTGTTCGAACCTCAAGGGTTTGCCGGAACCCAGAATCCGACATATCCTTACACCCGGAGCTCCCAACAGGGAGCCTATTTTCTGTGTAGTTGTGCAAGATTATATTAATCTACTTACCATATTACAGCACACAAGGGCTATCTCATCAAAATCAAGTGATAGCACACAAGGGTTTACAGAGAGCCCCTATTATGTTACAATATCCTCTGCATTAGAAAGATAATCTCACTACTATTTATGTTTTCATGCTTTTTAGATATTGTACATAATCACAATGAATATAGAATGCACACATCAGAAGAATATTGCAGAACAGTTCAATGGGTAACAAACTTGGCATCAAGGGATTGAGGTCCATTCTGGATGCAATGAAACCCACATGCTCACGACCTATAGATTCATATTCAGAATATGATCCTAGTGACTATTCTGAGCTCAGGAGTCAAAGGCAGATGGCCTATCCTGTTCACCTAATAAGGTGTCTGTTCTAATTTGGCAAGGTTTTATTGGTTGCACATATCTTGCATAAGGTGTCTTGCATTTCTTTTGCTTCGTTGCACCGCCATCTGCTTAGTTTACTCGTGATATATGTGAAGATGCCATGCCAATCCATTATCAACACCTATTCCATTTGTCGTCATACCATGTTTTTTCATCAAAATGTTGTTCTTGTGTTTCAGACATCCAAAAGGAAGAGGGTGATTGCAGAACCTGAAGGAGTACAAGCAAAGTCCTTGAACAAGGTGGTGCTACCTAAGAAATCACATAGCACCCGACGTATATTGGTGATAGAACTAGCGTCGCAAAACCTAGGATATCGCAACTATGCTGGTCGTTGCTTTGCTCTTGTGAGTACCTATTGTCCTATCACTATCCTTACATTCATAACTGGTAGATTATGTGACATCATTGTGCATTATAGCTTGCTTATCCACTGTTTGCTTCAAATTATCAGATCTATATTAATGCTTAAATTAATGTAGCATAAACCCAACGCTCATGAAGAAATTTAGTTCTGCATTGTTCTTGTAAGTATCTGATGTCCTTCATCACTGTACTTATATTTGTTAGCTAGTTCTTCATGTACACTTTGCATCTTATTTTCCCTTGTCCTCCATTTTCTACACATTAGATCTACGTTTACTCTTGCCAAAACTTTAAATAAAACCAATGTTAGTGAAGAAGTTTAGCTCCGCATTGCTCTTGTCAGTGCCTTTTGCCTGTATGTTGTATTTACATTTGTACTCTGCATCTTAAGTTAAATAATCGCCATTTGTTCCTATATTTTCACATATTTATTTACTCTTAACAAAATTAGAATAAATCCAATGCTCTTGAAGATGAGTGTGTGGTAAACTTCTTGAATTGCCCCCCCCATCAATATGGACAAGGGCTTTATAGAGCCTTGTTCACTACTAATGTAAGTTTGTCCTCCTCGAGCCTTCAAACTTTGTTGTGTATATTTGGATATGATGTAGGGTAGAACCCTATGGCCCGATCTTTCACGATAGGAGCGGAATCCTGTGAAGAACACGAAGAACACGAGGACGAAACACGAGGGGAAATCACAAAGGGGCACAAAGAGGAACACTCAAACCAACAAGATAGTCACAGATGTGCTAGATCCTCGAATACATAAGAGAAGATACATGATCCAAAGTCAACAACGGATGATACAAAGGTAGCCGATCTTCTCCGTGAGGAGGTCTTGATGTTCTTCTCCAAAAGGAGGTCTTGAATCCAAAGGGATCTTCTCTGAAGAGACCGCGGTCTCTCACGAGGAGTAGATCCGATGTGGATGAGCGAAGCTCTGTCTCTAAGTATGAGCTAAACCAACGCTAACCCTAGAAAGGAGGAGGGAGAGGTCTATTTATAGTCTTAGTGCAAATGGGGGTGAAGTGAAGGGGTACATGGGCCTCAGCCCGCAATTGGACACAGCCAGGTACCGGACGTCCGTTGGGGACCGGTCGTCTGGTGGCTCGTGGGCGGCCGGACGTCCGGTAGGGGCCGGTCGTCCGCTCGTTCTGGCTCGGATGCCGGTGTAGCGGATTTCCGGTCTGGACCGGAAGTCCGGTCGCCGGTCGTCCGGTGGCGTCGGACGTCCGCTCGTTTGGCTCGGGTGCAGGAACACCGGTCATCCGGTGGATCTTCAGGCGCCGGACGTCCGGACCCGACCGGTCGTCCGGTGGCTGGAGCTTCTTCGACAACTCTTCTTCTTGCGTCTTCATTTCCACGCTTCCCTCGCGGATGGTGTAGGTGTTCCTTGGCGCTTGCACTCCTCCACGTCGTCCGTAGCATTCCGACAATACCTATGCATGCACACGGGAGAAGTGTCAAGTAGTATACCATCCTCGAAGGGGTCAAGTGAGCACGTGTAAAGGAGATGATTCACCTTTGTGTATGTGAAGTAGATGTCGCACGTGTCACTCGCCGAACTGACACTTGACATGGCGATGTCCATAGGATGCTCCGCATCATCTCCCCTCCCTTGGGAAAGATCCGACCTCGGATCGAAATCCAAATCACCATGGGAAAGATCTGGCGTCGCCGTGTAGGAGTGGTCGATCACCAAGTTCTCGTCATATTGATGCTCGAAATGGGCACTCTCCAATGTCGCACCATCTTGGGATTCCTTCAAAAGGAGCAAAGACAACAAACACTTGAGGGCGTGTCCTTGTGCATTCTTCACAATGCCGAAGTGGTAGGAAAGGTGTTGGAGAAGCGAGTCGTGGTAGAATGTATGAGGCTCGCTCTCAAGAGCTCGAATGGTCAACTCATGTGAAGCTGAAGTCGACACAAGGTCCAAGTATCCTACACATGCACAAAAGAAATCAAAGAATGTATGCGCATGGTAGATAAACACATCATCCATCATGATGGTTCTCTTCTTTTGCACATAACCATTAGAAGTACAAGTGCATGAATAATATGATGCAACAATGGCTATATTCATGGCACTAGGTATATGGTGCAAAGAGGCAAGACAAGCATGCTTCACAAGGAATATGTCAAAATCCCCAGACATATGCGAGAATGCTATGGGGGCAATCTCATTAACAAGACTAAAATCATTGGTGCATTCAATACATGCAAAATCATCTAGCATGAGAGAGGCAACATATGGAGATATATGACAAGAAGCAACAACAATCATGTGAAAAGCATGTAGATGGTTGTCATCAACCGCATGAAATGAGCAAGTATGAATCATTGGTGATGCAACATAAGCAAGCATAGTAATCAAGTCGTGCAAGCTAGTAGTGCGAAGATGCAACATACTAGAGGAAATCATGGCAATCATGTCATGTGAGCAAATAATAGACATCGACAATGCACATGACATATCGCAAGCACGAACACAAAGCAAGATGAAAGTATCATCATAGGCATGGGGTACAAAGCAAACATAGCAATAGCAAGCAATATCTCCACCAAGCTTGCAAATACACATACAAGTATGAGAATCAATCATCACGTGTAATGCAAAGCATGGGTCACGAATGTATGACAAAAGCATAGTAATGAGCATATCATGCAAAGTGAACATGGCAAGATGGGCATAGAATATGTAGTAGACAATAAACCATAGCCAAGTGAGGGTCATGTAGAAGAATTGCGCGAAGCCTTTGCGTGAAGAGAGCGGCGGGAAAGACAATCCATGGGATCCCAAGTCATCGTTACCCTCTAGAGCTCATTTTGTCAACTCGTGGGATTGCGAGGTTGACAAGTATTCATGGGTACCTACACAAAAGAAACACAAACCAAAGAAATTGTGTGTGTGGTAAATGTACACGTCATCCATCATGATGTGTATGTGCACGTGAGAGTTAGCACAAGATAAGCATCGCTCAAAGAAATTTGATGCATGGTATAAGAACATGTCATCCATCATGAAAGAATAGTTATTGTGTATAACACGATGGGGATGCAAATTGAGCATACAAGTATAAGGATCATGCAATGGATGGGAATGACCAAAATCTCCTAAAATGTATGAGGAAACTATGTGAGGACATCAATACCATTGTTACACCCACAGCCCCTACTGCTACATATACTGGACCAATTACTAGAGCTCGTGCACGCCAACTAAATTACCAGGTACTTTCGTTTCTTGGTAATGATTCTAATGTTCATGAGAATATGATGCTGCCTAAATTGGATACATTTGTTTTGCTTACAAATGAAGGGCCTAGCTTGCAGAAGGATGAACATTGGAGCAAGAACAAGCATGGAGATGATGGCATGCGCAAGGGGAACAAGAACGGAGTTACAAGTGATGATTTCAGGACTTTGAAGCCACCATAATGGGTGCATGAAGCCTTGGACGAAATATACAAGATGCCACTTCATAAATTTCGTCCCGAGGCTATTTTAGGTGCTGCGTCACCTTATTATTGGGCCAGGCCCATGTAATTTCGAAATACATAAGTATAGGCTATTTTTAGAGTCCGTATGTGTGGGGAAACAAGAGATAGGGTTGATTTCGGACCCCTCCACCAAGGGCCACGAAATTCCCCCCTCTTCCTCCATATATACAGCCCTTAGGGCATCGTTTAGACTTTGGGTTTTGTTTAGATTAAAAGTTCGCCATAGCTGCAACTTCGCGTACTTCGTTTGTGTTCAACGACCAGACAAAGGCGTCACAGAACCCCACCTTGATCAATAAAGCTTTCATCTTATATTCGCAATATCCAGATTGCAATCTTAGTTTCTTGCTTGTTCTTCGTTTGCTCGCAGGAAACAGACCCTCGTGGTCAGGTTGATCGTGCTCCGGCGTGGTCAATAACCTCTCAGAGTTGGTTTAGCGATTGCTAAGGCGCGACGTCCTCGCACGTTCGTAGTCGGATCGTCAAAGTCGACTTCCAGCAAAGCGAAATCCACCATCTCATCGAAAGACGGGACACCTCCGCCTCTATCACACGTGGTTCATTGGCGAATGAGAATTGTACACGCGGAAAATCGCCATTGGTGATAGAGGCAAAGGTGTCCTGTCTTTCGATGAGATGGTGGCTATCGTTTTGGAGGAAGTCTACTTTGATGATCCGACTACGAATGTGCGAGGACGTCGCGCCTTAGCAATCACTAAACCAACTCCGAGAGGTTATTGACCACGTCGGAGCACGATCAACCTGACCACGAAGGTCTGTTTCCTACAGGCAAACGAAGAACAAGTAAGAAACTGAGATTGGAATCTGGATATTGCGAATATAAGATGAAAGCTTTATTGATCAAGGTGGGGTTCTGTGACGCCTTTGTCTTGTCGTTGAACACAAACGAAGTACGCGAAGTTGTAGCTATGGTGAACTTTAATCTAAACAAAACCCAAAGTCTAAACGATGCCCTAAGGGCTGTATATATGGAGGAGAGAGGGGGAATTTCGTGGCCCTTGGTGGAGGTGTCCGAAACCAACCCTAACTCTTGTTTCCCCACACATACGGACTCTAAAAACAGCCTATACCTAAGTACTTCGAAAATACATGGGCCTGGCCCAATAATAAGGTGACGCATCACCTAGAATAGCCTCTGGACGAAATTTATGAAGTGGCATCTTGTATATTTTGTCCAAGGCTTCATGCACTCATTATGGTGGCTTCAAAGTCCTGAAATCATCACTTGTAACTCCATTCTTGTTCCCCTTGCGCATGCCATCATCTCCATGCTTGAACTTGCTCGAAGGTTCATCTTCCTTGTCCAAGCTAGGCCCTTCATTTGTAAGCAAAACAAATGTATCCAATTTAGGCAGCATCATAACGGACTTTGAAGCCACCATGATGACATACAAGATGATGGACGAAATATACAAGATTGCCTTTCATAAATTTCGTCCATAGCTTATTATTGGTGTTGCGCCACCTTATTTTGGGCCAGGCCAATGTAATCTTTTTTTAGAGTCCATATTGTAGGGAAAACGACTTAGGAGGTGTTTTAGTCCCACCTTCCAAGGGTGGACAAAATCCCCTCTCTTTTTCCTATAAATATAGTCCTTAAGGCATCGTTTAGACTTGGGTTTTGTTTAGATTAAAGTTCGCCATAGCTGCAACTTCGCATACTTCGTTTGTGTTCAACGACCAGACAAAGACGTCACAGAACCCCACCTTGATCAATAAAGCTTTCATCCTATAATCGCAATATCCAGATTGCAATCTCAGTTTCTTGCTTGTTCTTTGTTTGCCTGCAGGAAACAGACCTTTGTGGTCAGGTTGATCATGCTCCGGTGTGGTCAATAACCTCTTGGAGTTGGTTTAGCGATTGCTAAGGCGCGACGTCCTCGCGCGTTCGTAGTCGGATCGTCAAAGTCGACTTCCTCCAAAACGATAGCCACCATCTCATCGAAAGATGGGACACCTTTGCCTCTATCAAGTGTTATCAGTTTTCAGGTTGCTCGGTGAGATTTTCCAGTTTTTACTAGTCTAGATTGCATCCGTTCTTCATACCTAGAGTCCAAAAGAAAAAGGCAAAAAAAGAGTTAGATTAGTTCATCCGTGTCCCAGACAGTCTGAGCCTTTCGCTATTATCACTTAGTTTTTGTATTGTTGAATTTTCCGTTGCATTGTGTGTCGAGTTGCTGGTTTTTAGTGTCTAGACTTTTAGAGTTTCGGGTTCTAGTCACGTTTTGTTCACACTGTCTCCACAACCACCATCATCCACTTCATTGTCACCATCCGCTGCCACTTATTTTGTTCACCGCCGTCACCACTATACATCCACTTTCAGCATTTGTCGTTCATGTTGGAGAGAGATAAAAGAAAACTTCCTGAGCGGTTGTGCGTGCATCTTTGGAAGTTGAGATCGCAGTAGAAAAAGAGAACAAAAGGAAGGAAAGAGTAAAACAAGAGTTTGGCCGAATCTATACTGGGGTTGTTTTCGTTGGAAACCGTGAGGTGGACTACTACTAGATTCGTTTTTGGAAAGTTCTGGTCAGCCAAAAAAAGTGCTGCTCTGAATTTGGTCTGTGGAAGGAAATAACGTGAGTTGTTACAAGAGTAAAAATAAAGAAGGAAGAGACCAGATTCGTTTGCCCACTTAGAGAAAAAAAGAACAAGATTCGTTGGAGGTTTCCATATTTTTGACGTGTCATTGGAGAAAAAAAATACAGCAAAAAAACAGAGAAAAGATTTGGAAGAAATAGACCACGTTGGTGCTACGATGGAGAAAGGGCTGATCGGTTTGATTAGTTTGGAAAGATTGACTCGTTCTATTAGAAAAGAGAAGAGATCAGCCAATAAAGGAAAGGGATAACGTGGATGCTTTATTTGGACGTTTTGCGATAGGAGACATTAAAGTGCTGCGTGCTCATCTTTTGGAAGGATTCAAAAAGGAAATCATAGAATAGGAAGGAAAAAAAGAAGGGAAAGTTCTGATCTGTTTTGTTTCATTTGGCAAGTTGACTTTGAGAATACATGAGAAAAGGAAGGAGATACTAGTATGTCCAAACAAATGAGTAGTTTATTTGGAAGAGAGAGAGAGATTTGGAAAATAAAAAGGAAGGTCCATTAATTTCGATTTTGTGTCCAGATTTGAGAACGTGAATAGGGAAAGAGAAAAGAAGGAAAGTGAGGAAAGGAACCGACGGTTGTTGGGAATTTTTTTATTTGGATATAATCCATTTTGGGAGAGAGAATTGGAAAGAAAAAAGGCGGGTTTTGTGCTGATCCGAATTAAAAAAAGGGAGTTCTTTGGAAAGACCGGATTAGTGGTTTTGAGAATCAAATCTGTGGAGATTACTTGAAAAAAAATTGAGGCGCAGAATTTGGGAGTAGTACTCCACGTCAACCCCTTGGAACCATTAAAAAAAGAGGGCCGACTATTTTTTTTGGAAAAGAGAGCAGGTTCGTTTGGGAGAAGTGGAGCTAAAAAAACTGTTTTGTTTGAAGTCCTAGGCATTCACGTTTAAGGAACGTGAGGAGAAAAAAGGCAGGATTTGGTTCGGTTTCCAAAGAGCATCTTTGTTGTTGAGCTTTCCTTGTTTGTTGATTGCAGATTCTAGTGGGCACGTTTGTACTTTGGAGAAAGAAAAAAAATTAACGGTGCTTTGTTGTGCTATAAACCAGTGCACACTACAGTTACTTTGGAGTGAAAAAAAGTGGAAGGAGGCTTGTACAAAAGTGTGGTGTTGGCAACATCTTGTGAATTCGTCTGTGTCTTAGGCTCACGTCTCAAGCACGATCTAGCCTAGGGCCAGCACTCGACCACTTTTAGCGAATTTTTAGCTTGCATTCATTAACGTGGTTGTAGCATTTTTTTACCACATATATCAAGCCAACCTAGCTCCACATATTTCTACACCGTGTATACATACGTTCACCTGGCAATCGCTTTACCTAACTTTTGGAGTTATTTGACACTGCTGGTTGCCGGTCACCACCTGCTGCATGGTAAGAACATGTAAGACTTTGATTTGTTGTACTGTGAGCGCTTTACCATCACTTCCCAATAGTTCATAGGAACATTATTTTTGGATTTTGTTTCTTGTTTCTACTAATCATGACAGGACCCAGAGTCAATTCATGGGCTTTATCGATCGTGGGAGACGTGCCACCACCAATGCAAATATCACAACCTTGACGAGAGGTGCACAAACATCCAGATGCACATGATCAGGTTAATGTTTCCATACCACCATTTAATTGCCGTTGTAGACCTGCTTTATATATTGAATGGGAGTTCGACATAAATAATATATTTGCTTCCCATAATTTTGATGAACATAAAAAAGTTAAGGTTGCGGTTGGTTCTTTCACCGGTTATGCTTTAGTTTGGTGGAGTGAATATTGTCGGTTACACCCTGATTATGTACCTATTACTTGGGATTGAAACTTGCCATGCGACATACATTTGTCCCCGCTTTTATACTCGTGACATGATGAAAAAGTTGCAACATTTAAAATAAGGTAGTGACACCGTAACGAAATATTATGATAATTTACAAACTACCTTGTTGCATTCCTCTTTAGAAGAAAGTGAAGAAGATTTGATGGATAGATTTTGGGGCGGATTAAATTGTGACATTCAGGATATACTAATTCATGAAGAGTGTTATCCTATGAACCATTTGTTTCATCTTGCCTGCAAAGCTGAACAGGACATAAAACGACGTGTTGCCCACAAGGAGAACCCGCGCTAGATGCACATTCCAAGAGTTGATACGGTTGTCCCTTCAACTACTAGGCATACTATGACAACGACATCCGTTGTTGTGAGGACTACGTCACCTCCACCATGCGACACATCATCACTAAGAGTGCCTACATCATCTGAGTTTATCATAAGAGGTAATGACAAAGGTACTAATCTTCCACCTCCACATGGGTATGATGAATGTCTTGTCAATTTAAATGCACCATTTGGTGAGTTACCCACTACTTTGATCACACCAGCTATTCTAGATGACTATGTTGATGATTTTACTTTGCCATGTGATCAAACAATTTTGAGTGAACCCATTGAGTTAACTATTGATGCAAAAGAATCAAGTGAATCAGGGAATAAATCAGATTTGGATCAAATACGTTTGAAAATAATTGTGCCAATGTTTAGTCATTTTGATAAGACCTCTAATCTTGGTGATGGTTCATCAATGTTGGGATGGTTTAATGATAAGCATTGTCAATCTTTTGATATGAATAAGTGCTTCACTTATATGTGCAAACTGATTTGCAATTTTTCCATGCCTTTGATTCTTGTGATAATATATTGGCTTTATATTTCACGACTTTTGAAGGGTGCTCTTGTATAACTGTGTCACATGTGCCCCAACTGAGATCAGTGAAAATGGATGACATATACATATACAACGTGTACACCTTGTCTCTTTTGTTAGCCAGATTTCAGATTAAGCAACGCCGAGGACGGCTTTGTTTTCAAGAAGGGGAGGATGATGAGGACATGGCTACCACAGTTACACCCATATCCCCTACTGTTTTACCTCTTGGAACAGTTGCTAGAACTCAGATACATCAATTAAATTATCGGGTACTCTCGTTTCTTGGTAATGTTTCTAGTGTTCATGAGAATATGATGCTGCCTAACTTAGATACATTTGTGTTGCTTGGAATTGAAGGGCCTAGCACGGACAAGAAGGTTGAACATTGGAGCATGGTCAAGCACGGAGATGAAGGTGCGTGCGAAGAGAACAAGAATGGAGGTTCAAGTGGAGATTTACGGACTTTGAAGCCACCATGATGACATACAAGATGATGGACGAAATATACAAGTTGGCCTTTCATAAATTTCGTCCATAGCTTATTAGTGGTGTTGCGCCACCTTATTTTGGGCCAGGCCCATGTAATCTATTTTTAGAGTCCATATTGTAGGGAAAACGACTTAGGAGGTGTTTTAGTCCCACCTTGCCAAGGGTGGACAAAATCCCCTCTCTTTTCCCTTTAAATATAGCCCTTAAGGCATCGTTTAGACTTGGGTTTTGTTTAGATTAAAGTTCGCCATAGCTGCAACTTCGCGTACTTCGTTTGTGTTCAACGACCAGACAAAGGCGTCACAGAACCCCACCTTGATCAATAAAACTTTCATCTTATAATCGCAATATCCAGATTGCAATCTCAGTTTCTTGCTTGTTCTTTGTTTGCCTGCAGGAAACAGACCTTCGTGGTCAGGCTGATCGTGCTCCGGCATGGTCAATAACCTCTCGGAGTTGGTTTAGTGATTGCTAAGGCGCGACGTCCTCGCATGTTCGTAGTCGGATCGTCAAAGTCGACTTCCTCCAAAACGATAGCCACCATCTCATCGAAAGATGGGACACCTTTGCCTCTATCAAGTGGTATCAGTTTTCAGGTTGCTCGGTGATGAGGACATCAATACCATTGTTATACCCACAGCCCCTACTGCTACATATACGGGACCAATTACTAGAGCTCGCGCACGCCAATTAAATTATCAGGTACTTTCGTTTCTTGGTAATGATTCTAATGTTTATGAGAATATGATGCTGCCTAAATTGGATACATTTGTTTTGCTTACAAATGAAGGGCCTAGCATGGAGAAGGATGAACATTGGAGCAAGAACAAGCATGGAGATGATGCCATGCGCAAGGGGAACAAAAACGGAGTTACAAGTGATGATTTCAGGACTTTGAAGCCACCATAATGGGTGCATGAAGCCTTGGACGAAATATACAAGATGCCACTTCATAAATTTCGTCCCGAGGCTATTATAGGTGCTGCGTCACCTTTTTATTGGGCCAGGCCCATGTAATTTCGAAATACATAAGTATAGGCTATTTTTAGAGTCCGTATGTGTGGGGAAACAAGAGATAGGGTTGATTTCGGACCCCTCCACCAAGGGCCACGAAATTCCCCCCTCTTCCTCCATATATACAGCCCTTAGGGCATCGTTTAGACTTTTGGTTTTGTTTAGATTAAAAGTTCGCCATAGCTGCAACTTCGCGTACTTCGTTTGTGTTCAACGACCGGACAAAGGCGTCACAGAACCCCACCTTGATCAATAAAGCTTTCATCTTATATTCGCAATATCCAGATTGCAATCTCGGTTTCTTGCTTGTTCTTCGTTTGCTCGCAGGAAACAGACCCTCGTGGTCAGGTTGATCGTGCTCCGGCGTGGTCAATAACCTCTCGGAGTTGGTTTAGTGATTGCTAAGGCGCGACGTCCTCGCACGTTCGTAGTCGGATCGTCAAAGTCGACTTCCACCAAAGCAATATCGCTATCGCTTTGGTGGAAGTCGACTTTGACGATCCGACTACGAACGTGCGAGGACGTCGCGCCTTAGCAATCGCTAAACCAACTCCGAGAGGTTATTAACCACGCCGGAGCACGATCAACCTGACCACGAGGGTCTGTTTCCTGCGAGCAAACGAAGAACAAGCAAGAAACCGAGATTGCAATCTGGATATTGCGAATATAAGATGAAAGCTTTATTGATCAAGGTGGGGTTCTGTGACGCCTTTGTCTGGTCGTTGAACACAAACGAAGTACGCGAAGTTGCAGCTATGGCAAACTTTTAATCTAAACAAAACCCAAAGTCTAAACGATGCCCTAAGGGCTGTATATATGGAGGAAGAGGGGGGAATTTCGTGGCCCTTGGTGGAGGGGTCCGAAATCAACCCTATCTCTTGTTTCCCCACACATACGGACTCTAAAAATAGCCTATACTTATGTATTTCGAAATTACATGGGCCTGGCCCAATAATAAGGTGGCGCAGCACCTAAAATAGCCTCGGGACGAAATTTATGAAGTGGCATCTTGTATATTTCGTCCAAGGCTTCATGCACCCATTATGGTGGCTTCAAAGTCCTGAAATCATCACTTGTAACTCCGTTCTTGTTTCCCTTGCGCATGCCATCATCTCCATGCTTGTTCTTGCTCCAGTGTTCATCCTTCTCCAAGCTAGGCCCTTCATTTGTAAGCAAAACAAATGTATCCAATTTAGGCAGCATCATATTCTCATGAACATTAGAATCATTACCAAGAAACGAAAGTACCTGGTAATTTAGTTGGCGTGCACGAGCTCTAGTAATTTGTCCAGTATGTATAGCAGCAGGGGCTGTGGGTGTAACAATTGTATTGATGTCCTCATCATGCATCGTCGTGTCTAGTTGCTGGTCTTAGAGTCTAGTCTTTTAGAGTTTCGAGTTCTGGTCATAAGTTGTCACGCCGCCACCGCACCATCATCATCTCCCCTGTCACCTACCACCACCGCTCCGAATCCGTATCCATATACCACCACCAATCCGTATCCATATACCATCATCGATCCATATCCATATATTACCACCGCTGCCATATACCACCACCGCTGCCATATACCGCCACCATATATCCACCACCAATCCGAGTTCCTTGCATATTAGGTGTGTTTTCGAGATCCATCTAGTTTCCGATTCGTGTTTCCTTGCCGGAGTAGATTTCGGAAAAAAAAAGAGTCCGGAAACCACGCTCCGTTTAGGCCCAAAATTTTTCGAAAACGCATTTTTCGAAAAAATTTCTGGCTATCCTATTTTTAGGTGTTTCTGAGTGTTTTGAGACAGGTGCCATTATAGGAACTTTTTTTTGACCCGTTTCCAGTTTTTGGGTCCGGGCAGTCAAAAAAAAATTGATCGAAAAAAATTTCGTGCCCATCCTGTCAGTTTGAGCTAGGAAGAGTTTTGAGACACTCGCCATTATAGTGATTTTTCGCAAAAAAAAAAAGCAGCGCAAAAAAAGAGAGCGCAAAAAAAAGAGCGAAAAAAAATTCCAGAGTGTGCTTTTCCCTTGTTTACGTGCCGCACCGTGATTTTGTTGGTGTTCTAGGCTCGCGTCTCTAGCACAGTCTAGCCTAGGACCAGCACAGTACCGTCGTTGAGCGTTTATTCAACTTTGCATCTCTGAATTGATTATTGCTGACCCTTTTTGCTACCATATTATAAGCCTTCCCAGCTCCACATACATCTACGTCGTGCGTTTGACTCTCCCTGGTAATCGCTCTATCCAAGCTTTGAGAGTTTTTGACTACAACGGTTGCCGATTACCGCCTGCTGCTGGGTAAGAACTGGTAAGAATTTGAGATTTGCTTGACAGATTTGTGACACCCACCACCACCTCTTGTTAGTAGTCTGTAGGATCATATTCTTGTGTGTTTCTATTGCTGCTAACCATGCCAGGATCACAAGCCGACGAGACTGACTGGGAGAACATGACGAATAAGGATTTGCATGATAAATTTCAGCAAATGATGAGTGAACAGGTGCAAGACGTGCTAAACAGATTTGAAGAGGCCATGGAGAAGATAGATGGCATGGAGAAGACGTTCGAAACAAAGCTCGATAACAAGTTTAATGAATTGCTCGCGCGTCTTCCACCACCACCACCCGCTGCACCTAACGCACCTCTCCAACAACAACAACAACGACTACCTCCACGTCGCGAAATAGACCTCCGCCGAGCGAGCCATGTTCCTCTTGCGTTTGGCCAAACTGTTGGTGCTGCTGTTGATACTTCTGTGGCTCCTGCTGCTGATGCGGAGGAGGATGATTATGTGGGAGATTACGAGGATGAGGTTGCTCAAAATCAGAACTACGTGCAACCACCAGCACCACCACCAGCAGGTCGACCTCAGGTATATATTCGTAATGGTAGGCCTGCACCACCACCTCAGGTACGAGATGATGTCCATATTCCTAAACTGAAATTGAATATTCCACCATTTGAGGGTAGATATGTTCCTGATATATATCTTACTTGGGAGTTAGAAACTGAACAACGATTTACATGTTTACAATATCCTGAGGAGAGACGAGTTGCTGCTGCTGTTTGTGCTTTCACTAGTTTTGCATGTGTATGGTGGTCTGAACATTGTAGATTATATCCTATTCCAACTACTTGGGCTGCTTTGAAAACCGCTATGCGTACGCGTTGGGTTCCACCATATTATCAACGTGAATTGCTTCAAAAATTGCAGCGTTTAAGACAAGGAAAAAATTCTGTAGAAGAATATTATCAGGAATTACAAACTAGCATGATTCGATGTGGTATTGTTGAGGAGAATGAAGCTATGCTTGCACGTTTTCTGGGTGGATTAAATAGAGAGATTCAGACCATTCTAGACTATAAGGAGTATACTAATATCACTCGTTTATTCCATCTTGCTTGTAAAGCTGAACGTGAAGTGCAGGATCGACAAGCATTGGCGCGAACTAACTTTTCTGCAGGCCGACCTTCATCATGGACACCGCGTGCATCTTCTACTTCAACTGCACCAGCACCTCAATCAGGTGCCTCCTACAGCCGTGATACAAGAAAACAGGAACAACCACCATTATCTGCCAAGAGCGCACCTGCCGAGCCTGCACAGAGTTCTTCTTCTTCCAGGGCATCAACAGGGCACACAAGTGATATTATTTGTCGTCGTTGTAAGGGAGGAGGTCATTATGCGAGAGAATGCAAATCTCCGCGTGTGATGATTGCTACTGAGGGTGGTGGATATGAGTCCGCTAGTGACTATGATGAGGAGACATTGGCTCTTATTACACGTGAAGAACATGGTGGAGATGATTCTGATCATGAGACGCAATACATGGCTCCTGAAGACGCTGACAGGTATGTTTAGTTGCTCAACGTGTTTTGAGTGTGCAGGTCACACAAGCTGAGCAAAATCAGAGGCACAATTTGTTCCATACCAAGGGAGTTGTGAAGGAACGTTCTGTGCGCGTCATAATAGACGGAGGGAGCTGATGAGGACATGACTACCTTGGACACGACCAAAAATATTGCATACATGCATATTTGTCAGGTGATTTCTAGTGCAAACTATTCAATAATCTATTTAGGTTATCCAGAACAAAAATACTTCACACACTTTTGTGTTTTGTCTAATTGCAGGTGTATGGGACATTTGTACAATCCACATATGAAGATAAGGAAGAAAGAGATGTTTATTTGCTGTCCAAAAAGTTCTCTCACGTCACTTTTGGCCCAAGAGAAGATAGAGTCCAAGTCTCTCACGTTCTGGATTCAGATTCGGACTGCACAGACATACCTGACACAAAACGCACACAAGTTTTTCATACGGACTCCGAATTGGGTGATTCTTTTTTTGTTGGAAACTAGATTTCGTGCACTTTCCAACCCAATTGGAATCACCTTTAAATTCGTCCGGAGCGTTGAGTTGTGGACGAAACAATCTGATGCTGCAGCAGAATCCGAGTCAAACTACAAGTCCAAAGGTGTTACATCACCTCCACTTGGGCCCATTGGCCTTGTACGACCTAGATTTAGTTTTAGGCTGCCTTGGGACGTCCTCCCACCTCCTTGGCCGCCACCCCTTGCTCCTATACAAGTAGATCCATCTAGTAGCTTTTCCTTGGGATTTGTTTAGTTAAAAGTTAGCCATTGCAACTTCGTGTACTTCGTTTGTGTCCAACGACCAGACCAAGACCGCTTCCGGATCCCCACCATTATCAATACTTCATATATATTTGCAATATTCAGATTGCTTTATCATATTCTTGCTCGTTCTTCGATTGCTTGCAGGAATAGACCTTCGTGGTCAGGCTGACCGTGCTTCCAGCATCGTCAGTAACCTCAGGAGATCGGTTTAGCGATTGCTAAGGCGCAACGTCGTGCACATTTGTAGTCGGATCGTGAAAGTCGTCTCCACCAAATCGATAGTTATCATCTCATCGAAAGATCGGGACCCTCGTCTCTATCAAGTGGTATCAGTTTTCAGGTTGCTCGGTGAGAATTTCCAGTTTTTCCTAGATTAGATTTCTTTTCTTACCTATTGTCCAAGAAAAAGTCACAAAACAAAAGTTAGATCTATTCATCCTTTGTCCTAGCCAGACTGAGCCTTTGCAATTTTCTTTTCATTGTTTGCATTATTGAATTATCGGTTGCATCGCCGTGTCGAGTTGCTGGTCTTAGTGTCTAGTTCCTTTAGAGTTTCGAGTTCTGTTCACATTAGTCACGCAGCCGCTGCATCATTATCCCATCCGCTGTCCACCATCCCATCCACCAATTTCCACCATGTGCTACACACTATTTATTGTCATAATCATAGTTGAGGTCACTCACATCTTCGCCTGATCGAATCTGCATCTTATCTAGTTTGTCTTGGGAAGAGGGAGAAAAAGAAGATAAAGAAAAAAAAAGAGAGAAAAAAGGAAAGAAAAAAAGGCGTGAGAAAAAAAAGAGAGAAGAAAAAAAAATTGGATCTATCTAGAATCAATCTCGTACCTGAATTCGGATTGGAATCTGTTTTGCGCACTGTTCAGTAAAACAGGTGTATCTTCCTCATACGAAGTCAGTTTTGGCTCCGTGAGTACTCAAATTGAAGATAGTGACGAGCCGCATCTAAATAGTTGCAGAAGCTTGTTCAATATTTGACACCTCAAAATCGGCTTCTAAATAGGTCTTTTTGCCCTCCGAAGTTCGTGAACACAACTTGTTCTAATTTTTCAGGCCAGTTTTAGAATTCTTTGACTCCTCATACCAACTCAGAATTGAGTGATTCTTTTTGCATTGGAAAGCTTGAGTTAGTAGCATTCTTTGAAAGAATTTATCAGCAAATTGTCTCAAACTTTTCAAGAGGAAAGTTGGAGAGAGAGTTGTTGTATATCCTGCTTGGCAGTTCTTTTTCATCATTATCTTCACTGCCATTGTGATCTTCACTTATATCTTGCTGTCAAGAGCTACTTAGTATCCTTCATTGATGCTAGTTGTGCTACGCCGTGACCTCATTAGTGTTCTAGGCTCGCGTCTCTAGTCCGGTCTAGCCTAGGACCAGCACAGTACCGTCGTTGAGCGTTTATTCAATATTGCATCTTTGAATTGATTATTGCTAATCTTTTGCTACCATATATAGCCAACCCAGCTCCACATATTTCTACACCGTGTATACGTACGCTCCCCTGGCAATCGCTTTACTCAATATTCGGAGTTACTTGACACCGCTGGTTGCCGATCACCGCCTGCTGCATGGTAAGAACTTGTAAGACATTGATATTTGCTTTACTGTGAGCGTTTTACCACCACATCCTAGTAGTTATAGGAACATTATTTTTGGGTTTTGTTTCTTGTTCTACTAATCATGACAGGATCCAGAGTCAATTCATGGGCTTTGTCGATCGCGGGAGACGTGCCACCACCTTTGCAAATACCACAACCGTCACGAGAGGTGCACAAACATCCAAATGCACATGATCAGGTTAATGTATCTATACCACCATTTAATGGCCGTTTTAAACCTGCTTTATATATTGAATGGGAGTTCGACATAAAAAATATATTTGCTTCCCATAATTCCAATGAACATAAAAAGGTTAAGGTTGCGGTTGGTTCTTTCACTGGTTATGCTTTGGTTTGGTGGAGTGAATATTGTCGGTTACACCCTGATTATATTCCTACTACTTGGGATGATTTGAAACTTGCCATGCGACATACTTTCGTCCCTGCTTATTATACTCGTGACATGATTAAGAAGTTGCAACACTTAAAACAAGGTAGTGAAACTGTAACAAAATATTATGATGATTTACAAACTACCTTGTTGCATTCGTCTTTAGAAGAAAGTGAAGATGATTTTATGGATAGATTTTGGGGAGGATTAAACCGTGATATTCAAGAGATACTAATTCATGAAGAGTGTTATCCTATGGACCATTTGTTTCATCTTGCTTGCAAAGCTGAACAGGAAATAAAACGACGTGTTGGCCACGAGGAGAACAAGCGCACGGTGCACATTCCAAGAGTTGATATGATTGTTCCTTCAACTACTAGGCATACTATGACAACCACATCCGTTGTTGTCAGGACTACATCACCTCCACCATGTGACACATCGCCCTCGAGAGTGGCTACATCATCTGAGTTGATCATAAGAGGTAATGACAAAGGTACTGATCTTCCATCTCTACATGAGAATGATGAATGCCTTGTCAATTTGAATGCACCATCTGATGAGCTACCCACTGCTTTGATCACACCACCTATTTTAGAGCACTACGTCGATAATTTGACTTTGCCATGTGATCAAACAACTGAAATACCAACAATTTTGAGTGCACCCATTGAATTAACTATTGATGCAAAAAAACCAATGTTTAATCATTTTGATATGACCTCTAATCTTGGTGATGATTCTGTGTTGAATGACTTATTGCATGTTTGCTTATTTAAGCATGTTGTAGCATGTAAATTTGATGCAAGTAAGGTTTATTCACCAATGTTGGGATGGTTTAATGATGAACATTGTCAATCTTTTGAAATGAATAAGAGCTTCACTTATATGTGCAAACTGAGTTGCAATATTTTCATGCCTTCTACTTCTTGTGCTAATGTTTTGGCTTTAGATTTTATGAACTATGCAAGTTACTCATCTATTCATGTGTCATATATGCAAAAATCAAGGGAAGTAAAAATGGATGACATATACATATACAACATGTACACCTTGTCTCTTTTGTTAGCCACATTTCAGATTAAGCAACGCCGAGGACGGCTTTATTTTCAAGAAGGGGAGGATGATGAGGACATGACTACCTTGGATATGACCAAAAATATTGCATATATGCATATTTGTCAGGTGATTTCTAGTGCAAACTATTCAATAACCTATTTATGTTATCCAGAACAAAAATACTTCACACACTTTTGTGTTTTGTCTAATTGCAGGTGTATGGGACATTTGTACAATCCACATATGAAGATAAGGAAGAAAGAGATGTTTATTTGCTGTCCAAAAAGTTCTCTCGCGTCACTTTTGGCCCAAGAGAAGATAGAGTCCAAGTCTCTCACGTTCTGGATTCAGATTCGGACTGCACAGACATACCTGACTCAAAACGCACACAAGTTTTTCATACGGACTCCGAATTGGGTGATTCTTTTTTTGTTGGAAATTAGATTTCGTGCACTTTCCAACCCAATTGGAATCACCTTCAAATTCGTCCGGAGCGTTGAGTTGTGGACGAAACAATCTGATGCTGCAGCAGAATCCGAGTCAAACTACAAGTCCAAAGGTGTTACATCACCTCCACTTGGGCCCATTGGCCTTGTACGACCTAGATTTAGTTTTAGGCTGCCTTGGGACGTCCTCCCACCTCCTTGGCCGCCACCCCTTGCTCCTATATAAGTAGATCCATCTAGTAGCTTTTCCTTGGGATTTGTTTAGTTAAAAGTTAGCCATTGCAACTTCGTGTACTTCGTTTGTGTCCAACGACCAGACCAAGACCGCTTCCGGATCCCCACCATTATCAATACTTCATATATATTTGCAATATTCAGATTGCTTTATCATATTCTTGCTCGTTCTTCGATTGCTTGCAGGAATAGACCTTCGTGGTCAGGCTGACCGTGCTTCCAGCATCGTCAGTAACCTCAGGAGATCGGTTTAGCGATTGCTAAGGCGCAACGTCGTGCACATTTATAGTCGGATCGTGAAAGTCGTCTCCACCAAATCGATAGTTATCATCTCATCGAAAGATCGGGACCCTCGTCTCTATCAAGTGGTATCAGTTTTCAGGTTGCTCGGTGAGAATTTCCAGTTTTTCCTAGATTAGATTTCTTTTCTTACCTATTGTCCAAGAAAAAGCCACAAAACAAAAGTTAGATCTATTCATCCTTTGTCCTAGCCAGACTGAGCCTTTGCAATTTTCTTTTCATTGTTTGCATTATTGAATTATCGGTTGCATCGCCGTGTCGAGTTGCTGGTCTTAGTGTCTAGTTCCTTTAGAGTTTCGAGTTCTGTTCACATTAGTCACGCAGCCGCTGCATCATTATCCCATCCGCTGTCCACCATCCCATCCACCAATTTCCACCATGTGCTACGCACTATTTATTGTCATAATCATAGTTGAGGTCACTCACATCTTCGCCTGATCGAATCTGCATCTTATCTAGTTTGTCTTGGGAAGAGGGAGAAAAAGAAGATAAAGAAAAAAAAAGAGAGAAAAAAGGAAAGAAAAAAAGGCCCTCGTCTCTATCAGGAGCTGCAACAACTTGGCTAGCATGGAGATGGTGGAGAAGCTTTCTCTCACCACAAGACCACATCCACATCCTTACTACATCCAATGGTTCAACAACAGCGGCAAGGTTAAGGTAACACGTACTGTTCGTGTGCATTTTAGTATCTCTACATATGCTGATTATGTTGATTGTGATGTGGTACCTATGCAAGCATGTTCCTTATTACTTGGTAGACCATGGCAATTTGATAAAAATTCTGTACACCATGGTAGAAACAATCACTATACTCTTGTTCATAAGGATAAAAATATTACTTTGCTTCCTATGACTCCTGATTCCATTTTGAAAGATGATATTAATAGAGCTAATAAAGCACAACAGGAGAAGAATAAGAGTGAAAATCAGATTGTGGCAAAAGAATTTGAGCAACAAATGAAGCCTAATAATAAACCATCTAGTGTTGCTTCTGAAATTAAATTGAAAAGTGCATGTTTATTTGCCACCAAATCTGATATTGATGAGCTAGATTTCAGCAAATCTGTTTGCTATGCTTTTGTGTGCAAAGAGGCATTATTTTAATTCGAGGACGTGCCTTCCTCTTTGCCTCCTGCTGTCACTAACATTTTGCAGGAGTTCGCTGACGTTTTTCCACAAGACGTGCCACCGGGATTACCGCCTATTCGAGGGATTGAGCATCAGATTGACTTAATTCCCGGTGCTTCACTGCCAAACCGTGCACCATACCGTACCAATCCAGAGGAGACGAAGGAGATTATGCGTCAAGTACAAGAGCTTCTCGACAAAGGTTATATACGCGAATCCCTTAGTCCTTGTGCTGTTCCTATTATTCTAGTGCCAAAAAAGGATGGTACATCACGTATGTGTGTTGATTGTAGAGGCATTAATAATATTACTATTCGTTATCGTCATCCTATTCCTAGGCTAGATGATATGCTTGATGAATTGAGTGGCTCTACAATATTCTCCAAAGTTGATTTGCGTAGTGGCTACCATCAAATTCGTATGAAATTGGGAGATGAATGGAAAACAACATTTAAAACTAAGTTTGGATTATATGAGTGGTTAGTCATGCCTTTTGGGTTAACTAATGCACCTAGTACTTTCATGCGATTAATGAACGAAGTTTTACGTGTTTTCATTGGACGATTTGTGGTAGTTTACTTTGATGACATATTTATTTATAGCAGATCTTTGGAAGAACATTTGGAACATTTATGTGCTGTTTTTATTGCTCTACGTGATGCACGTTTGTTTGGTAACCTTGGGAAGTGCACCTTTTGCACCGACCGAGTATCTTTTCTTGGCTATGTTGTTACTCCACAGGGAATTGAAGTTGATAAAGCCAAGATTGAAGCTATTGAGAGTTGGCCGCAGCCGAAAACGGTCACACAAGTGAGGAGTTTTCTTGGCCTCGCTGGATTCTATAGGCGTTTTGTGAGAGATTTCAGCACCATTGCTGCACCTCTCAATGAGCTTACAAAGAAAGATGTGCCTTTTCTTTGGGGTACCGCACAGGAAGAAGCCTTCACGGTATTGAAAGATAAGTTGACACATGCTCCTTTACTCCAACTTCCTGATTTTAATAAGACTTTTGAGCTTGAATGTGATGCTAGTGGAATTGGATTAGGAGGTGTGTTATTACAAGATGGCAAACCTGTTGCATACTTTTCTGAAAAATTGAGTGGGCCTAGTCTGAATTATTCTACTTATGATAAAGAATTATATGCTCTTGTTCGGACTTTAGAAACATGGCAACATTATTTATGGCCCAAAGAATTTGTTATACATTCTGATCATGAATCTTTGAAACATATTAAAAGTCAAGCTAAACTAAATCGTAGACATGCTAAATGGGTTGAATTCATTGAGACTTTACCTTATGTCATTAAACACAAAAAGGGAAAAGAAAATGTTATTGCTGATGCATTGTCTCGTCGATATACTATGCTTTCACAACTTGACTTCAAAATATTTGGTTTGGAGACCATCAAAGATCAATATGTGCATGATGCTGATTTTAAAGATGTAATGCAGAATTGTAAAGAAGGAAGAATGTGGAACAAGTTTGTTGTTAACGATGGATTTGTGTTTCGTGCTAACAAGCTATGCATTCCAGCTAGCTCCATTCGTCTTTTGTTGTTGCAGGAGGCGCATGGAGGAGGATTAATGGGACACTTTGGCGTGAAGAAGACGGAGGACGTACTTGCTACACATTTCTTTTGTCCAAAGATGAGACGGGATGTTGAGCGTTTTATTGCTCGCTGCACTACATGTCAAAAAGCTAAGTCACGACTCAATCCTCATGGTTTATATATGCCTTTGCCTGTACCTAGTGTTCCTTGGGAGGATATATCTATGGACTTTGTTTTAGGTTTACCTCGAACAAAGAAGGGGAGGGATAGCATATTTGTTGTCGTGGATAGATTCTCGAAAATGGCACACTTTATACCATGTCATAAAAGCGATGATGCTGTTAATGTTGTTGATTTGTTCTTTCGTGAAATTATTCGCTTGCATGGTGTGCCAAATACTATTGTTTCAGATCGTGATACTAAATTTCTTAGCCACTTTTGGAGATGTTTATGGGCTCAGTTGGGGACTAAACCGCTTTTTAGTACTACTTGTCACCCCCAAACTGATGGACAAACTGAAGTAGTCAATAGAACGTTGTCTACTATGCTTAGGGCTGTTTTGAAGAATAATAAGAAAATGTGGGAGGAATGCTTGCCTCATATTGAATTTGCTTATAATCGTTCATTGCATTCTACTACTAAGATGTGCCCTTTTGAAGTTGTGTATGGGTTCCTACCTCGTGCACCTATTGATTTGTTGCCTCTTCCATCTTCGGAGAAGGTTAATTTTGATGCTAAACAACATGCTGAATTGTTTTTAAAAATGCATGAGTTAACTAAGGAAAACATTGAGCGTACGAATGCTAAATATAAACTTGCTGCAGATAAGGGTAGAAAACATGTTGTGTTTGCACCTGGAGATCTTGTTTGGTTACATTTGCGTAAGGATAGATTTCCTGATTTGCGCAAATCAAAGTTAATGCCACGTGCTGATGGTCCCTTTAAGGTGTTAGAGAAAATAAATGATAATGCATATAAACTTGAGCTGCCTGCAGATTTTGGGGTTAGTCCCACTTTTAAAATTGCAGATTTGAAGCCTTATTTGGGTGAGGAAGATGAACTTCCGTCGAGGACGACTTCATTTCAAGAAGGGGAGGATGATGAGGACATCAATACAATTGTTACACCCACAGCCCCTGCTACTATACATACTGGACCAATTACTAGAGCTCGTGCACGCCAACTAAATTACCAGGTACTTTCGTTTCTTGGTAATGATTCTAATGTTTATGAGAATATGATGTTGCCTAAATTGGATACATTTGTTTTGCTTACAAATGAAGGGCCTAGCTTGGAGAAGGATGAACATTGGAGCAAGAACAAGCATGGAGATGATGCCATGCGCAAGGGGAACAAGAACGGAGTTACAAGTGATGATTTCAGGACTTTGAAGCCACGATAATGGGTGCATGAAGCCTTGGACGAAATATACAAGATGCCACTTCATAAATTTCGTCCCGAGGCTATTTTAGGTGCTGCGTCACCTTATTATTGGGCCAGGCCCATGTAATTTCGAAATACATAAGTATAGGCTATTTTTAGAGTCCGTATGTGTGGGGAAACAAGAGATAGGGTTGATTTCGGACCCCTCCACCAAGGGCCACGAAATTCCCCCGTCTTCCTCCATATATACAGCCCTTAGGGCATCGTTTAGACTTTGGGTTTTGTTTAGATTAAAAGTTCGCCATAGCTGCAACTTCGCGTACTTCGTTTGTGTTCAACGACCAGACAAAGGCGTCATAGAACCCCACCTTGATCAATAAAGCTTTCATCTTATATTCGCAATATCCAGATTGCAATCTCAGTTTCTTGCTTGTTCTTCGTTTGCTCGCAGGAAACAGACCCTCGTGGTCAGGTTGATCGTGCTCCGGCGTGGTCAATAACCTCTCGGAGTTGGTTTAGCGATTGCTAAGGCGCGACGTCCTCGCACGTTCATAGTCGGATCGTCAAAGTCGACTGCAAAGAGATATCCATCATCTCATCGAAAGACGGGACACCTTTGCTTCTATCACTCGGTGAGATTTTCCAGTTTTTACTAGTCTAGATTGCATCCATTCTTCATACCTAGAGTCCAAAGAAAAAGCCAAAAAAAAGAGTTAGATTAGTTCATCCGTGTCCCAGATAGTCTGAGCCTTTCGCTATTATCACTTAGTTTTTGCATTGTTGAATTTTCGGTTGCATTGTGTGTCGAGTTGCTGGTTTTAGTGTCTAGACATTTAGAGTTTCGGGTTCTAGTCATGTTTTGTTCACACTGTCTCCACAACCACCATCATCCACTTTATTATCATCATCTGCTGCCACTTATTTTGTTCACCGCCGTCACCACTATACATCCACTTTCACCATTTGTTGTTCATGTTGGAGAGAGATAAAGAAAACTTCCCGAGCGGTTGTGCGTGCATATTTGGAAGTTGAGATCGTAGTAGAAAAAGAGAACAAAAGGAAGGAAAGACTAAAACAAGGATTTGGCCGAACCTATACTGGGGATGTTTTCGTTGGAAACCGTGAGGTGTACTACTACCAGATTCGGTTTTGGCAAGTTCTGGTCAGCCAAAAAAAAGTGCTGCTCCGAATCTGGTCCGTGGAAGGAAATAACGTGAGTTGTTACAAGAGTAAAAATAAAGAAGGAAGAGACCAGATTCGTTTGCCCACTTAGAGAAAAAAAGAACAAGATTCGTTGGAGGTTTCCATATTTTTGACGTGTCATTAGAGAAAAAAATACAGCAAAAAAAGAGAGAAAAGATTTGGAAGAAATGGATCACGTTGGTGCTACGAAGGAGAAAGGGCTGATCGGTTTGATTAGTTTGGAAAGATTGACTCGTTCTATTAGAAAAGAGAAGCGATCAGTCAACAAAGGAAGGGGATAACGTGGATGCTTTATTTGCATGTTTTGGGATAGGAGACATTAAAGTGCTGCGTGCTCATGTTTTGGAAGGATTGAAAAAGGAAATCATAGAATAGGAAGGAAAAAAAGAAGGGAAAGTTTTGATCTGTATTTTTTCATTTGGCAAGTTGACTTTGAGAATAAATGATAAAAGGAAGGAGATACTAGTACGTCCAAACAAATGTGAAGTTTATTTGGAAGAGAGAGAGAGATTCGGAAAATAAAAAGGAAGGTCCATTAATTTCGATTTTGTGTGCAGATTTGAGAATGTGAATAGGGAAAGAGAAAAGAGGAAAGTGAGGAAAGGAACCGACGGTTGTTGGGAATTTTTTTATTTGGATATAATCCATTTCGGGAGAGAGAATTGGAAAGAAAAAAGGCAGGTTTTGTGCTGAGCCGAATTAAAAAAAAGGGGAGTTCTTTGGAAAGACCGGATTAGTGGTTTTGAGAATCAAATCCGTGGAGATTACTTGAAAAAAAATTGAGGCGCAGAATTTCGGAGTAGTACTCCACGTCAACCCCTTGGAACCATTAAAAAAGAGGGCCAACTATTTTTTTGGGAAAAGAGAGCTGGTTCGTTTGGGAGAAGTGGAGCTAAAAAAACTGTTTTGTTTGAAGTCCTAGTCATTCACGTTTAAGGAACGTGAGGAGAAAAAAAGGCAGGATTTGGTTCGGTTTCCAAAGAGCATCTTTGTTGTTGAGCTTTCCTTGTTTGTTGATTGCAAATTCTAGTGGGCACGTTTGGACTTTGGAGAAAGAAAAAAACGGTGCTTTGTTGTGCTATAAACCAGTACACACTACAGTTACTTTGGAGTAAGAAAAGTGGAAGGAGGCTTGTACCAAAGTGTGGTGTTGGCAACATCTTGTGAATTCGTCTGTGTCTTAGGCTCGCGTCTCTAGCACGGTCTAGCCTAGGGCCAGCACTCGACCACTTTGAGCGAATTTTTAGCTTGCATTAATTAACGTGGTTGTAGCATTTTTTTACCACATATATCAAGCCAACCCAGCTCCATATATTTCTACACCGTATATACATACGTTCACCTGGCAATCGCTTTACCCAACTTTTGGAGTTATTTGACACTGCTGGTTGCCGGTCACCACCTGCTGCATGGTAAGAACTTGTAAGACTTTGATTTGATGTACTACGAGCGCTTTACCATCACTTCCCAGTAGTTCATAGGAACATTATTTTTGGATTTTGTTTCTTGTTTCTACTAATCATGACAGGATCCAGAGTCAATTCATGGGCTTTATCGATCGTGGGAGACGTGCTACCACCTATGCAAATATCACAACCGTCACGAGAGGTACACAAACATCCAGATACACATGATCAGGTTAATATTTCTATACCACCATTTAATGGCCATTTTAGACCTGCTTTATATATTGAATGGGAGTTCGACATAAATAATATATTTGCTTCCCATAATTTTGATGAACATAAAAAGTTAAGGTTGCGGTTCGTTCTTTCACCGGTTATGCTTTAGTTTGGTGGAGTGAATATTGTCGGTTACACCCTGATTATGAACCTATTACTTGGGATGATTTGAAACTTGCCATGCGACATACATTTGTCCCCGCTTATTATACTCGTGAGATGAAAAAGTTGCAACATTTAAAACTAGGTAGTGACACCGTAATGAAATATTATGATGATTTACAAACTACCTTGTTGCATTTCTCTTTAGAAGAAAGTGAAGAAGATTTGATGGATAGATTTTGGGGCGTATTAAACCGTGACATTCAGGATATACTAATTCATGAAGAGTGTTATCCTATGAACCATTTGTTTAATCTTGCTTGCAAAGCTGAACAGGACATAAAACGACGTGTTGCCCACAAGGAGAACCCGCGCGAGATGCACATTCCAAGATTTGATACGGTTGTCCCTTCAATTACTAGGCATACTATGACAACGACATCCGTTGTTGTGAGGACTACGTCACCTCCACCATGTGACACATCATCACTAAGAGTGCCTACATCATCTGAGTTGATCATAAGAGGTAATGACAAAGGTACTAATCTTCCACCTCCACATGAGTATGATGAATGCCTTGTCAATTTAAATGCACCATTCGGTGAGTTACCCACTACTTTGATCACACTAGCTATTCTAGATGACTATGTTGATGATTTTACTTTGCCATGTGATCAAACAATTTTGAGTGAACCCATTGAGTTAACTATTGATGCAAAAGATTGTACCAATGTTTAGTCATTTTGATATGACCTCTAATCTTGGTGATGGTTCATCAATGTTGGGATGGTTTAATGATAAGCATTGTCAATCTTTTGATATGAATAAGAGCTTCACTTATATGTGCAAACTGAGTTGCAATTTTTTCATGCCTTTGACTTCTTGTGATAATATATTGGCTTTATATTTCACGACTTTTGAAGGGTGCTCTTGTATAACTGTGTCACATGTGCCCCAACTGAGATCAGTGAAAATGGATGACATATACATACACAACATGTACACCTTGTCTCTTTTGTTAGCCAGATTTCATATTAAACAACGGCGAGGACGGCTTTGTTTTCAAGAAGGGGAGGATGATGAGGACATGGCTAGAGCTCATATCCCCTACTATTTTACCTCTTGGAACAGTTGCTAGAGCTCAGATACACCAATTAAATTATCAGGTACTCTCGTTTCTTGGTAATGTTTCTAGTGTTCATGAGAATATGATGCTGCCTAACTTAGATACATTTGTGTTGCTTGCAATTGAAGGGCCTAACATGGACAAGAAGGTTGAACATTGGAGCATGGTCAAGCACGGAGATGAAGGTGCGTGCGAAGAGAACCAGAATGGAGGTTCAAGTGGAGATTTACGGACTTTGAAGCCACCATGATGACATACAAGATGATGGACGAAATATACAAGATGGCCTTTCATAAATTTCGTCCATAGCTTATTATTGGTGTTGGGCCACCTTATTTTGGGCCAGGCCCATGTAATCTATTTTTAGAGTCCATGTTGTAGGGAAAACGACTTAGGAGGTGTTTAGTCCCACCTTGCCAAGGGTGGACAAAAGCCCCTCTTGATGAGGACATGACTACCTTGGATATGACCAAAAATATTGCATATATGCATATTTCTCAGGTGATTTCTAGTGCAAACTATTCAATAATCTATTTATGTTATCCAGAACAAAAATACTTCACACACTTTTGTGTTTTGTCTAATTGCAGGTGTATGGGACATTTGTACAATCCACATATGAAGATAAGGAAGAAAGAGATGTTTATTTGCTGTCCAAAAAGTTCTCTCACGTCACTTTTGGCCCAAGAGAAGATAGAGTCCAAGTCTCTCACGTTCTGGATTCAGATTCGGACTGCACAGACATACCTGACTCAAAACGCACACAAGTTTTTCATACGGACTCCGAATTGGGTGATTCGTTTTTTGTTGGAAACTAGATTTCGTGCACTTTCCAACCCAATTGGAATCACCTTCAAATTCGTCCGGAGCGTTGAGTTGTGGACGAAACAATCTGATGCTGCAGCAGAATTCGAGTCAAACTACAAGTCCAAAGGTGTTACATCACCTCCACTTGGGCCCATTGGCCTTGTACGACCTAGATTTAGTTTTAGGCTGCCTTGGGACGTCCTCCCACCTCTTTGGCCGCCACCCCTTGCTCCTATATAAGTAGATCCATCTAGTAGCTTTTCCTTGGGTTTTGTTTAGATTAAAAGTTCGCCATAGCTGCAACTTTGCGTACTTCGTTTGTGTTCAACGACCAGACAAAGGCGTCACAGAACCCCACCTTGATCAATAAAGCTTTCATCTTATATTCGCAATATCCAGATTGCAATCTCAGTTTCTTGCTTGTTCTTCGTTTGCTCGCAGGAAACAGACCCTCGTGGTCAGGTTGATCGTGCTCCGGCGTGGTCGATAACCTCTCGGAGTTGGTTTAGCGATTGCTAAGGCGCGACGTCCTCGCACGTTCGTAGTCGGATCGTCAAAGTCGACTTCCACCAAAGCGATATCCATCATCTCATCGAAAGACGGGACACCCCGCCTCTATCAAGTGGTATCAGAGCCACAGTACCGTCGTTGATAGAGGCGGGGTGTCCCGATCTTTCGATGAGATGATAACTAACGATTTGGTGGAGACGACTTTGACGATCCGACTACAAACGTGCACGACGTTGCGGCTTAGCAATCGCTAAACCAACTCCGAGAGGTTATTGACCACGCCGGAGCACAATCAACCTGACCACGAAGGTCTATTCCTGCAAGCAATCGAAGAACAAGCAAGAATATGTTAAAAGCAATCTGAATATTGCGAGTATATATGAAGTATTGATAAAGGTGGGGATCCGTAAGCGGTCTTGGTCTGGTCGTTGGACACAAACGAAGTACACGAAGTTGCAATGGCTAACTTTTAACTAAACAAATCCCAAGGAAAAGCTACTAGATGGATCTACTTATATAGGAGCAAGGGGTGGAGGCCAAGGAGGTGGGAGGACGTCCCAAGGCAGCCTAAAACTAAATCTAGGTCGTACAAGGCCAATGGGCCCAAGTGGAGGTGATGTAACAACTTTGGACTTGTAGTTTGACTCGGATTCTGCTGCAGCATCAGATTATTTCGTCCACAACTCAACGCTCCGGAAGAATTTGAAGGTGATTCCAATTGGGTTGGAAAGTGCACGAAATCTAGTTTCCAACAAAAAAAGAATCACCCAATTTGGAGTCCGTATGAAAAACTTGTGTGCGTTTTGAGTCAGGTGTGTCTGTGCAGTCCGAATCTGAATCCAGAACGTGAGAGACTTGGACTCTATCTTCTCTTGGGCCAAAAGTGACGTGAGAGAACTTTTTGGACAGCAAATAAACATCTCTTTCTTCCTTATCTTCATATGTGGATTGTACAAATGTCCCATACACCTGCAATTAGACAAAACACAAAAGTGTGTGAAGTATTTTTGTTCTGAATAACATAAATAGATTATTGAATAGTTTGCACTAGAAATCACCTGACAAATATGCATATATGCAATATTTTTGGTCATATCCAAGGTAGTCATGTCCTCATCATCCTCCCCTTCTTGAAAATAAAGCCGTCCTCGGCGTTGCTTAATCTGAAATGTGGCTAACAAAAAAGACAAGGTGTACATATTGTATATGTATATGTCATCCATTTTTACTTCCCTTGATTTTTGCATATATGACACATGAATAGATGAGTAACTTGCATAGTTCATAAAATCTAAAGCCAAAAAATTAGCACAAGAAGTAGAAGGCATGAAAATATTGCAACTCAGTTTGCACATATAAGTGAAGCTCTTATTCATTTCAAAAGATTGACAATGTTCATCATTAAACCATCCCAACATTGGTGAATAAACCTTACTTGCATCAAATTTACATGCTACAACATGCTTAAATAAGCAAACATGCAATAAGTCATTCAACACAGAATCATCACCAAGATTAGAGGTCATATCAAAATGATTAAACATTGGTTCTTTTGCATCAATAGTTAATTCAATGGGTGCACTCAAAATTGTTGGTATTTCAGTTGTTTGATCACATGGCAAAGTCAAATTATCAACGTAGTCCTGTAAAATAGGTGGTGTGATCAAAGTAGTGGGTTGATAGAGGCGGGGGTGTCCCGATCTTTCGATGAGATGGCAACTATCGATTTGGTGGAGACGACTTTGACGATCCGACTACAAACGTGCACGACGTTGCGCCTTAGCAATCACTAAACCAATCCCCAGAGGTTATTGACCACGCCGGTGCACGATCAACCTGACCACGAAGGTCTATTCCTGCAAGCAATCGAAGAACGAGCAAGAATATGATAAAAGCAATCTGAATATTGCAAATATGTATGAAGTATTGATAAAGGTGGGGATCCGAAAGCGGTCTTGGTCTGGTCGTTGGACACAAACGAAGTACACGAAGTTGCATTGGCTAACTTTTAACTAAACAAATCCCAAAGTCTAAACGATGCCCTAAGGGCTGTATATATGGATGAAGAGGGGGGAAATTTCGTGGCCCTTGGTGGAGGGGTCCGAAATCAACCCTATCTCTTGTTTCCCCACACATACGGACTCTAAAAATAGCCTATACTTATGTATTTCGAAATTACATGGGCCTGGCCCAATAATAAGGTGACGCAGCACCTAAAATAGCCTCGGGACGAAATTTAGGAAGTGGCATCTTGTATATTTCGTCCAAGGCTTCATGCACCCATTATGGTGGCTTCAAAGTCCTGAAATCATCACTTGTAACTCCGTTCTTGTTTCCCTTGCGCATGCCATCATCTCCATGCTTGTTCTTGCTCCAATGTTCATCCTTCTCCAAGCTAGGCCCTTCATTTGTAAGCAAAACAAATGTATCCAATTTAGGCAGCATCATATTCTCATGAACATTAGAATCATTACCAAGAAACGAAAGTACCTGGTAATTTAGTTGGCGTGCACGAGCTCTAGTAATTGGTCCAGTATGTATAGCAGCAGGGGCTGTGGGTGTAACAATTGTATTGATGTCCTCATCACATGCAATAAGTCATTCAACACAGAATCATCACCAAGATTAGAGGTCATATCAAAATGATTAAACATTGGTTCTTTTGCATCAATAGTTAATTCAATGGGTGCACTCAAAATTGTTGGTATTTCAGTTGTTTGATCACATGGCAAAGTCAAATTATCAACGTAGTCCTCTAAAATAGGTGGTGTGATCAAAGTAGTGGGTAGCTCATCAGATGGTGCATTCAAATTGACAAGGCATTCATCATTCTCATGTAGAGATGGAAGATCAGTACCTTTGTCATTACCTCTTATGATCAACTCAGATGATGTAGCCACTCTCGGGGGCGATGTGTCACATGGTGGAGGTGATGTAGTCCTGACAACAACGGATGTGGTTGTCATAGTATGCCTAGTAGTTGAAGGAACAATCATATCAACTCTTGGAATGTGCACCGTGCGCTTGTTCTCCTCGTGGCCAACACGTCGTTTTATTTCCTGTTCAGCTTTGCAAGCAAGATGAAATAAATGGTCCATAGGATAACACTCTTCATGAATTAGTATCTCTTGAATATCATGGTTTAACCCTCCCCAAAATCTATCCATAAAATCATCTTCACTTTCTTCTAAAGAGGAATGCAACAAGGTAGTTTGTAAATCATCATAATATTTTGTTACAGTTTTACTACCTTGTTTTAAGTGTTGCAACTTCTTAATCATGTCACGAGTATAATAAGCAGGGACGAAAGTATGTCGCATGGCAAGTTTCAAATCATCCCAAGTAGTAGGTATATAATCAGGGTGTAACCGACAATATTCACTCCACCAAACCAAAGCATAACCAGTGAAAGAACCAACCGCAACCTTAACCTTTTTATGTTCATCGAAATTATGGGAAGCAAATATATTTTTTACGTCGAACTCCCATTCAATATATAAAGCAGGTTTAAAACGGCCATTAAATGGTGGTATAGATACATTAACCTGATCATGTGCATTTGGATGTTTGTGCACCTCTCGTGACGGTTGTGGTATTTGCAAAGGTGGTGGCACGTCTCCCGCGACCGACAAAGCCCATGAATTGACTCTGGATCCTGTCATGATTAGTAGAACAAGAAACAAAACCCAAAAATAATGTTTCTATAACTACTAGGATGTGGTGGTAAATGCTCACAGTAAAGCAAATATCAATGTCTTACAAGTTCTTACCATGCAGCAGCGGTGATCGGCAACCAGCGGTGTCAAGTAACTCCGAATATTGAGTAAAGCGATTGCCAGGGGAGCGTACGTATACACGGTGTAGAAATATGTGGAGCTGGGTTGGCTATATATGGTAGCAAAAGATTAGCAATAATCAATTCAAAGATGCAATGTTGAATAAACGCTCAACGACGGTACTGTGCTGGTCCTAGGCTAGACCGGACTAGAGACGCGAGCCTAGAACACTAATGAGGTCACGGCGTAGCACAACTAGCATCAATGAAGGATACTAAGTAGCTCTGGACAGCAAGATATAAGTGAAGATCACAACGGCAGTAAAGATAATGATGAAAAACAACTGCCAAACAGGATATACAACAACTCTCTCTCCAATTTTCCTCTTGAAAAGTTTGAGCCAATTTTCTGATAAATTCTTTCAAAGAATGCTACAAACTCAAGCTTTCCAATGCAAAAAGAATCACTCAATTCCGAGTTGATATGAGGAGTCAAAGAATTCTAAAACTGGCCTGAAAAATTGGAACAAGCTGTGTTCACGAACTTCAGAGGGCAAAAAGACCTATTTAGAAGCCGATTTTGAGGTGTCAAATATTGAACTAGCTTCTGCAACTATTTAGATGCGGCTCGTCACTAGCTTCAATTTGAGTACTCACGGAGCCAAAACGGACTTCGTATGAGGAAGATACACCTGTCTTACTGAACAGTGCGCAAAACAGATTTCAATCCGAATTCAGGTACGAGATTGATTCTAGATAGATCCGATTTTTTTTCTTCTCTCTTTTTTTTTCTCATGCTTTTTTTTTCTTTTTCTTCTCTCTTTTTCTTTTTTTTCCTCTCTTTTTTCCTCTATCTTTTTTTTCTCCCTCTTTCCAAGACAAACTAGATAAGATGCAGATTGGATCAGGCGAAGATGTGAATGACCTCAACTATGATTATGACAATGAACAGTGCGTAGCACGTGGTGGAAATTAATGGATGGAATGGTGGACAGCGGAAGGGATAATGATGCAGCTGCGGCGTGACTAATGTGAACAGAACTCGAAACTCTAAAGGAACTAGACACTAAGACCAGCAACTAACACGACGATGCAACCGATAATTCAACTATGCAAGCAATGAATAGAAAATTGCAAAGGCTCGGACTGGCTTGGATAAATGATGAACAGATCTAACTTTTTTATGGCTTTTTCATGGACTGTAGGTATGAATGACAGATGCGATCTAAACTATGAAAAACTGTAAAATCTCACCGAGCAACCTGAAAACTGATACCACTTGATAGAGGCGGGGTGTCCCGATCTTTCGATGAGATGATAACTAACGATTTGGTGGAGACGACTTTGACGATCCGACTACAAACGTGCACGACGTTGCGCCTTAGCAATCGCTAAACCAACTCCGAGAGGTTATTGACCACGCCGGAGCACAATCAACCTGACCACGAAGGTCTATTCCTGCAAGCAATCGTAGAACAAGCAAGAATATGACAAAAGCAATCTGAATATTGCGAGTATATATGAAGTATTGATAAAGGTGGGGATCCGTAAGCGGTCTTGGTCTGGTCGTTGGACACAAACGAAGTACACGAAGTTGCAATGGCTAACTTTTAACTAAACAAATCCCAAGGAAAAGCTACTAGATGGATCTACTTATATAGGAGCAAGGGGTGGCGGCCAAGGAGGTGGGAGGACGTCCCAAGGCAGCCTAAAACTAAATCTAGGTCGTACAAGGCCAATGGGCCCAAGTGGAGGTGATGTAACACCTTTGGACTTGTAGTTTGACTCGGATTCTGCTGCAGCATCAGATTGTTTCGTCCACAACTCAACGCTCCGGAAGAATTTGAAGGTGATTCCAATTGGGTTGGAAAGTGCACGAAATCTAGTTTCCAACAAAAAAAGAATCACCCAATTTGGAGTCCGTATGAAAAACTTGTGTGCGTTTTGAGTTAGGTGTGTCTGTGCAGTCCGAATCTGAATCCAGAACGTGAGAGACTTGGACTCTATCTTCTCTTGGGCCAAAAGTGACGTGAGAGAACTTTTTGAACAGCAAATAAACATCTCTTTCTTCCTTATCTTCATATGTGGATTGTACAAATGTCCCATACACCTGCAATTAGACAAAACACAAAAGTGTGTGAAGTATTTTTGTTCTGAATAACATAAATAGATTATTGAATAGTTTGCACTAGAAATCACCTGACAAATATGCATATATGCAATATTTTTGGTCATATCCAAGGTAGTCATGTCCTCATCAGTCGTTGAGCGTTTAATCAACATCGCATCTCTGAATTGATTATTGCTAATCTTTTTCTACCATATATAGCCAACCCAGCTCCACAAATTTCTACACCGTGTATACGTACGTTCCCCTGGCAATCGCTTTACTCAATATTCGGAGTTACTTGACACCGCTGGTTGCCGATCACCGCCTGCTGCATGGTAAGAACTTGTAAGACATTGATATTTGCTTTACTGTGAGCGTTTTACCACCACATCCTAGTAGTTATAGGAACATTATTTTTGGGTTTTGTTTCTTGTTCTACTAATCATGACAGGATCCAGAGTTAATTCATGGGCTTTGTCGATCGCGGGAGATGTGCCACCACCTTTGCAAATACCACAACCGTCACGAGAGGTGCACAAACATCCAAATGCACATGATCAGGTTAATGTATCTATACCACCATTTAATGGCCGTTTTAAACCTGCTTTATATATTGAATGGGAGTTCGACGTAAAAAATATATTTGATTCCCATAATTTCAATGAACATAAAAAGGTTAAGGTTGCGGTTGGTTCTTTCACTGGTTATGCTTTGGTTTGGTGGAGTGAATATTGTCGGTTACACCCTGATTATATACCTACTACTTGGGATGATTTGAAACTTGCCATGCGACATACTTTCGTCCCTGCTTATTATACTCGTGACATGATTAAGAAGTTGCAACACTTAAAACAAGGTAGTAAAACTGTAACAAAATATTATGATGATTTACAAACTACCTTGTTGCATTCCTCTTTAGAAGAAAGTGAAGATGATTTTATGGATAGATTTTGGGGAGGATTAAACCGTGATATTCAAGAGATACTAATTCATGAAGAGTGTTATCCTATGGACCATTTGTTTCATCTTGCTTGCAAAGCTGAACAGGAAATAAAACGACGTGTTGGCCACGAGGAGAACAAGCGCACGGTGCACATTCCAAGAGTTGATATGATTGTTCCTTCAACTACTAGGCATACTATGACAACCACATCCGTTGTTGTCAGGACTACATCACCTCCACCATGTGACACATCGCCCCCGAGAGTGGCTACATCATCTGAGTTGATCATAAGAGGTAATGACAAAGGTACTGATCTTCCATCTCTACATGAGAATGATGAATGCCTTGTCAATTTGAATGCACCATCTGATAGAGGCAAAGGTGTCCCGTCTTTCGATGAGATGGTGGATTTCGCTTTGGCGGAAGTCGACTTTGACGATCCGACTACGAACGTGCGAGGACGTCGCGCCTTAGCAATCGCTAAACCAACTCCGAGAGGTTATTGACCACGCCGGAGCACGATCAACCTGACCACGAGGGTCTGTTTCCTGCGAGCAAACGAAGAACAAGCAAGAAACTGAGATTGCAATCTGGATATTGCGAATATAAGATGAAAGCTTTATTGATCAAGGTGGGGTTCTGTGACGCCTTTGTCTGGTCGTTGAACACAAACGAAGTACGCGAAGTTGCAGCTATGGCGAACTTTTAATCTAAACAAAACCCAAAGTCTAAACGATGCCCTAAGGGCTGTATATATGGAGGAAGAGGGGGGGAATTTCGTGGCCCTTGGTGGAGGGGTCCGAAATCAACCCTATCTCTTGTTTCCCCACACATACGGACTCTAAAAATAGCCTATACTTATGTATTTCGAAATTACATGGGCCTGGCCCAATAATAAGGTGATGCAGCACCTAAAATAGCCTCGGGACGAAATTTGTGAAGTGGCATCTTGTATATTTCGTCCAAGGCTTCATGCACCCATTATGGTGGCTTCAAAGTCCTGAAATCATCACTTGTAACTCCGTTCTTGTTCCCCTTGCGCATGCCATCATCTCCATGCTTGTTCTTGCTCCAATGTTCATCCTTCTCCAAGCTAGGCCCTTCATTTGTAAGCAAAACAAATGTATCCAATTTAGGCAGCATCATATTCTCATGAACATTAGAATCATTACCAAGAAACGAAAGTACCTGGTAATTTAGTTGGCGTGCACGAGCTCTAGTAATTGGTCCAGTATGTATAGCAGCAGGGGCTGTGGGTGTAACAATTGTATTGATGTCCTCATCACATGATCAGGTTAATGTATCTATACCACCATTTAATGGCCGTTTTAAACCTGCTTTATATATTGAATGGGAGTTCGACATAAAAAATATATTTGCTTCCCATAATTTCGATGAACATAAAAAGGTTAAGGTTGCGGTTGGTTCTTTCACTGGTTATGCTTTGGTTTGGTGGAGTGAATATTGTCGGTTACACCCTGATTATATACCTACTACTTGGGATGATTTGAAACTTGCCATGCGACATACTTTCGTCCCTGCTTATTATACTCGTGACATGATTAAGAAGTTGCAACACTTAAAACAAGGTAGTGAAACTGTAACAAAATATTATGATGATTTACAAACTACCTTGTTGCATTCCTCTTTAGAAGAAAGTGAAGATGATTTTATGGATAGATTTTGGGGAGGATTAAACCGTGATATTCAAGAGATACTAATTCATGAAGGGTGTTATCCTATGGACCATTTGTTTCATCTTGCTTGCAAAGCTGAACAGGAAATAAAACGACGTGTTGGCCACGAGGAGAACAAGCGCACGGTGCACATTCCAAGAGTTGATATGATTGTTCCTTCAACTACTAGGCATACTATGACAACCACATCCGTTGTTGTCAGGACTACATCACCTCCACCATGTGACACATCGCCCTCGAGAGTGGCTACATCATCTGAGTTGATCATAAGAGGTAATGACAAAGGTACTGATCTTCCATCTCTACATGAGAATGATGAATGCCTTGTCAATTTGAATGCACCATCTGATGAGCTACCCACTACTTTGATCACACCACCTATTTTAGAGGACTACGTTGATAATTTGACTTTGCCATGTGATCAAACAACTTAAATACCAACAATTTTGAGTGCACCCATTGAATTAACTATTGATGCAAAAGAACCAATGTTTAATCATTTCGATATGACCTCTAATCTTGGTGATGATTCTGTGTTGAATGACTTATTGCATGTTTGCTTATTTAAGCATGTTGTAGCATGTAAATTTGATGCAAGTAAGGTTTATTCACCAATGTTGGGATGGTTTAATGATGAACATTGTCTATCTTTTGAAATGAATAAGAGCTTCACTTATATGTGCAAACTGAGTTGCAATATTTTCATGTCTTCTACTTCTTGTGCTAATTTTTTGGCTTTAGATTTTATGAACTATGCAAGTTACTCATCTATTCATGTGTCATATATGCAAAAATCAAGGGAAGTAAAAATGGATGACATATACATATACAACATGTACACCTTGTCTCTTTTGTTAGCCACATTTCAGATTAAGCAACGCCGATGACGGCTTTATTTTCAAGAAGGGGAGGATGATGAGGACATGACTACCTTGGATATGACGAAAAATATTGCATATATGCATATTTGTCAGGTGATTTCTAGTGCAAACTATTCAATAATCTATTTATGTTATCCAGAACAAAAATACTTCACACACTTTTGTGTTTTGTCTAATTGCAGGTGTATGGGACATTTGTACAATCCACATATGAAGATAAGGAAGAAATAGATGTTTATTTGCTGTCCAAAAAGTTCTCTCACGTCACTTTTGGCCCAAGAGAAGATAGAGTCCAAGTCTCTCACGTTCTGGATTCAGATTCGGACTGCACAGACATACCTGACTCAAAACGCACACAAGTTTTTCATACGGACTCTGAATTGGGTGATTCTTTTTTTGTTGGAAACTAGATTTCGTGCACTTTCCAACCCAATTGGAATCACCTTCAAATTCGTCCGTAGCGTTGAGTTGTGGACGAAACAATCTGATGCTGCAGCAGAATCCGAGTCAAACTACAAGTCCAAAGGTGTTACATCACCTCCACTTGGGCCCATTGGCCTTGTACGACCTAGATTTAGTTTTAGGCTGCCTTGGGACGTCCTCCCACCTCTTTGGCCGCCACCCCTTACTCCTATATAAGTAGATCCATCTAGTAGCTTTTCCTTGGGTTTTGTTTAGATTAAAAGTTCGCCATAGCTGCAACTTTGCGTACTTCGTTTGTGTTCAACGACCAGACAAAGGCGTCACAGAACCCCACCTTGATCAATAAAGCTTTCATCTTATATGCGCAATATCCAGATTGCAATCTCAGTTTCTTGCTTGTTCTTCGGTTGCTCGCAGGAAACAGACCCTCGTGGTCAGGTTGATCGTGCTCCGGCGTGGTCGATAACCTCTCGGAGTTGGTTTAGCGATTGCTAAGGCGCGACGTCCTCGCACGTTCGTAGTCGGATCGTCAAAGTCGACTTCCACCAAAGCGATATCCATCATCTCATCGAAAGACGGGACACCCCGCCTCTATCACCTCTCTTTTCCCTATAAATATAGCCCTTAAGGCATCGTTTAGACTTGGGTTTTGTTTAGATTAAAGTTCACCATAGCTGCAACTTCGCGTACTTTGTTTGTGTTCGACGACAAGACAAAGTCGTCACAGAACCCCACCCTGATCAATAAAGCTTTCATCTTATAATCGCAATATCCAGATTGCAATCTCAGTTTCTTGCTTGTTCTTCGTTTGCCTGTAGGAAACAGACCTTCGTGGTCAGGTTGATCGTGCTCCGGCGTGGTCAATAACCTCTCGGAGTTGGTTTAGTGATTGCTAAGGCGCGACGTCCTCACACGTTCGTAGTCGGATCGTCAAAGTCGACTTCCTCCAAAACGATAGCCACCATCTCATCGAAAGACGGGACACCTTTGCCTCTATCATCTATTTATAGTCTTAGTGCAAATGCGGGGTGAAGTGAAGTGGTACATGGGCCTCAGCCCGCAACTGGACACAGCCAGGGGTCAGACATCCAGCGGGCATCGAACGTCCGGAGACTCACAGGCGGTCGGACGTCCGGTAGACGTCGGACATCCGCACGATCTGGCTCAGACGCTGGAGTGTCGGATTTCCAGAGGTGGCCGGTCGTCCGGTGGCTGTAGCTTCTTCGACAGCTCTTCTTCTTGCGTCTTCGTTTCCAGGCTTCCCTCGCAGATGGTGTAGTTGTTCCTTGGCGCTTGCACTCCTCCTCGTCGTCCGTAATGTTCTTTCAATACCTATGCATGCACACGAGTGGAGTGTCAAGTAGTATACCATCCTTGAAGGGGTCAAGTGAGCATGTGTAAAGGAGATGATTCACCTTTGTGTATGTGAAGTAGAGGTCGCACATGTCACTTGCCAAACAGACTCTTGACATGGTGATGTCCGTAGGATGCTCCGCATCAGTTTGTGAAAGCAACCTTATCACACACGCTTGGCAGTTATGGACTGTTTATGATGTCGTGCGCTTCATAAACGTTTGCCCATAGAAGAACGTATGTGATAGGCCTTCATCCAACGTGGGTACGACGGATAAATCGTGTGGAATATATTCAAGATTTGCATACAGTTTTATAAGGACAAATGTATGCATTCTTATATCGAATCACATACGGTCGAGAAGATTAAATGTGTGTGATAGTCTCCCTATCATACACGCTTTACAATCGTGAACTGTTTGTAATTTAGCGCGCATCATAAACATTGCACCATAGAATACCGAGTGTGATGGTCATGCGAGCACACACGAGTAGCAAGGATGGAGCGTTTGGGATATTTGACATATCACAAAGAGTTGTGTGACGAGTCGCATTTGGGATAGATGACGGCATTGCATACGCTTAGTTCTGCAAAACGTATGCATTCCTACTCCCTATCCCTGACGATTTCTGGGTCATGTGGGAAGGACCCCCTATCGCACACATATGCAAGGAGAAGGTTTAAAAGTCCATCGTGAAAAGGGGTTAAAAACTGTTTGTATAGAAGCTCGCTGTACCAGAGACTGTTTGGTTCAATTATGCAATGTGATGTTCAATTATTGTGGGTGCAATTTTGTATTGTCATGTGTGTGATAAATAAATCGAATTTGGTTGTACTAAATACATGAGAAACATATACAATTCTATATTTCCTGGTTGTTAAGCATGCTTGGTTTGGTTAACTCTCTGATCTTCTTGTATGTTCTATTGTCTAATTTGGTGCTCAGTTAACTGTTTGGTTCATTTGTTGTGGCGTTTAGTTAACTATTTTGTTCATTTCTGCAATGCGATGTTCAACTGTTATGGGTACAATTTTGTATTGTTATGCATGTGATAAATAATCAAGTTTGCTATATTTTGTATTTTTATGCATCAGTTTGTACTAAATACATGAGAAACATATATAATTGCTATATTTCCTAGTTCTTTAGCATGCTTGGTTTGGATAACTGACTTTTCCATGTGGCTCAAATTAATCAGCCGAATTTGCAATGTGTTTATTTCTTATCAACATATTTTACTGATAGTATGTCAACCCTCACTTAGCTTGTTCAATAACTACCTTATATGTGTTGCAGGGAAACAATGGGAGGCACTGAGGCTTACTATCAAGGTTTGCACATGCATGGTCCTTTGGCTAATAACACTATATTGTGCAATTGTAGGAACCATTCTAATATTTAGGTTTTTAACAATTTGGTCCTGCACATGTAGGTCCTGCTGTCCGAGATTTTGACAAACTGTTAGACCCATTTTGCATATGAGGAAATGAGACGTCCATGAATATCAGTCAAGTCAAGAAACTTAGAAAGATTGTTAGGATAAAGAAACTAGCGAAAAGACACAACAAGATCTTTGTCTCCAGAATGAAGAAGACATCAGTGAACAACATGATGATACTAACTCTTATACCTTGTTTTTTATTCCTTTGCGCCATTTAAAAATTTAGAGAAGATATTTATGCATATCTTTGTTTTCAAGTCTTTCCAATGCAGTTCACTAATGATTACCTGTCAAACCACCTATATGGTCAAGAGGCGAGGAAGGTGTTCATACAACACCCATGGTACAATATCAAAATCTTCCTCAAGAGGATGAAGCATGAGAAGTCAATCATCCATGTGCACTAGCCTAAAGATGTAAAGACCTTCACATCATTGAAGGCTCAATATTTGCCTTTCGATTCAGTAGTTTTCCAGATGAGATTCATCTATCTATCTACTACCTATGATGCTAATTTCCAAAGGTTTTAGATGTTGCATGTGAAACTTGGTGCTATTGATTAATGGGGTAGCTAGCTATATGCCTATATGGTGTAACTGAGTGCTGAAGTTATATGATGTTGGACTCTGATGTATTTCAGTTATGAAATCCTGGTCTCTGTAATACGAAAATGAAATATGTTGTGTGTTTAATACGAAATGTCAATTTGATTACTAAATGGACAAAAAATAACAGGTTAATTAGCCCGCTTAATGGGGTTTTCTATTGCATAAGGTTATTGAGATAACACCATGGGCGATGATGATGCGGAGCATCCTACAATCATCCCCATGTACACTGGAGCATACGCCATTGGACACAAGGTGAACTCGCTCCTTTCTGAATCTTCCCTTTCCGCATGTAAGACATGGATGCTACTTCAAGCGTGGACTTTGTGCATACTCAGGTACACCCAAGGAGACCATGGAGAGCCCAAGGACCAAAGCCAAGCGTGCACCGAAGTGAAGGAAGGAGAAGGAAGAAGGGCCAGCTGCTACAGGGGCCGGACATCCGGCCCCAGCCCCGGAAATCCGGCATCGGCTAACCAAAGAACACCGTAGAGGTACAACATAGCCCGGACATCCGGCCATCACCCCAGACATCCGTCTCCTCCCGAAGGCCCGGACATCAGGCCCCTCCATCACCGAATGCATCTGGAAGACCCAGGCCAGCCCGGACATCCGGCCCGTCGCGAACCCTGGACATCCGACCCCCAGCCCGGACATCCGGCGCCTGTCTGCGCACAGTGAACGGGCCAAGGCCCCATGTATCCCTCTTTCTCACTTACCCCTTCGTGGCTTAGACTATATATATACTCCCCCACCTCCTTCTAGTTAGGGTTAGCGTTGTGATAGCTCATTTGAGAGATAGAGCTTCGCTCATCCATATCGGATCTACTCCACGAGAGAGACCGCGGCCCCTCTACGGAGAAGATCCACCTTGGATTCAAGACCTCCTCACGGAGGAGACATCAAGACCTCCTCACGGAGAATAACGGTTACCGTGTATCATCCATTGTTGACTTTGGATCGTGTATCTTGATGCGGAGCATCCTATGGACATCACCATGTCAAGAGTCAGTTCGGCGAGTGACACGTGCGACATCTACTTCACATAGACAAAGGTGAATCATCTCCTTTACACGTGCTCACTTGACCCCTTCCAGGTTGGTACACTACTTGACACTTCTCCTATGTGCATGCATAGGTATTGTCGGAACGCTACGGACGACATGGAGGAGTGCAAGCGCCAAGGAACACCTACACCATCCGTGAGGGAAGCGTGGAAACGAAGACGCAAGAAGAAGAGCTATCGAAGAAGCTCCAGCCACCGGACGACTGGTCAGGTTCGGACGTCCAGCGCCTGAAGATATACCGGATAAACGGTCCAGACCGGACGACCAATGTCCCTGCACTCGAGCCAAACGAGAGGACGTCCGACGCCACCGGGCGACCGGCTACCGGACGACCGGTCCAGACCGGAAATCCGCTACACCAGCATCCGAGCCAGAACGAGCGGATGACCGGCCCCTTCCGGACGTCCGGCCGCCCACGAGCCACCGGACGACCGGTCCCTAGAGGACGTCTAGTACCTGGCTATGTCCAGTTGCGGGATGAGACCCATGTACCCCTTCACTTCACCCCCATTTGCACTAAGTGATGAGGACATCAATACAATTGTTACACCCACAGCCCCTGCTGCTATACATACTGGACCAATTACTAGAGCTCGTGCACGCCAACTAAATTACCAGGTACTTTCGTTTCTTGGTAATGATTCTAATGTTCATGAGAATATGATGCTGCCTAAATTGGATACATTTGTTTTGCTTACAAATGAAGGGCCTAGCTTGGAGAAGGATGAACATTGGAGCAAGAACAAGAACGGAGTTACAAGTGATGATTTCAGGGCTTTGAAGCCACCATAATGGGTGCATGAAGCCTTGGACGAAATATACAAGATGCCACTTCATAAATTTCGTCCCAAGGCTATTTTAGGTGCTGCGTCACCTTATTATTGGGCCAGGCCCATGTAATTTCGAAATACATAAGTATAGGCTATTTTTATAGTCCGTATGTGTGGGGAAACAAGAGATAGGGTTGATTTCGGACCCCTCCACCAAGGGCCACGAAATTCCCCCCTCTTCCTCCATATATACAGCCCTTAGGGCATCGTTTAGACTTTGGGTTTTGTTTAGATTAAAAGTTTGCCATAGCTGCAACTTCGCGTACTTCGTTTGTGTTCAACGACCAGACAAAGGCGTCACAGAACCCCACCTTGATCAATAAAGCTTTCATCTTATATTCGCAATATCCAGATTGCAATCTCAGTTTCTTGCTTGTTCTTCGTTTGCTCGCAGGAAACAGACCCTCGTGGTCAGGTTGATCGTGCTCCGGCGTGGTCAATAACCTCTCGGAGTTGGTTTAGCGATTGCTAAGGCGCGACGTCCTCGCACGTTCGTAGTCAGATCGTCAAAGTCGACTGCCACCAAAGTGATATCCATCATCTCATCGAAAGACGGGACACCTTTGCCTCTATCAAGTGGTATCAGATTTCCAGGTTGCTCGGTGAGATTTTACAGTTTTTCGTAGTTTAGATCGAGTCTGTTCTTCATACCTATAGTCGACGAAAAAGCCACAAAAAAATTTAGGGTTAGTTCATCATATCCAAACCAATCTGAGCCTTTGCATAATCTTTTTAGGGTTTTGCTTTGTTGAATTCGTGTCTAGTTGCTGGTCTTAGAGTCTAGTCTTTTAGAGTTTCGAGTTCTGGTCATAAGTTGTCACGCCGCCGCCGCACCATCATCATCACCCCTGCCATCTACCACCACCGCTTCGAATCCGTATCCATATACCACCACAGCTGTCATATACCACCACCGCTGCCATCTACCACCATATATCCACCACCAATCCGAGTTCTTGTCATATTAGGTTTGTTTTCGAGATCCATCTAGATTCCGATTCGTGTTTCCTTGCCGGAGTAGGTTTCGGAAAAAAAAAGAGTCGGGAAAGCACGCTCCGTTTAGGCCCAAAATTTTTTGAAAACGCATTTTTCGAAAAAAATTCTGGCTATCCTATTTTTAGGTGTTTCTGAGTGTTTTGAGACAGGTGCCATTATAGGAAGTTTTTTTGACCCGTTTCCAGTTTTTGGGTCCGGGCAGTCAAAAAAAAAATTGGTCGAAAAAATTTCGTGCCCATCCTGTCAGGTTGAGCTAGGAAGAGTTTTGAGACACTCGCCATTATAGTGATTTTTCGCAAAAAAAAAGCAGCAAAAAAAAAGAGCGCAAATAAAAAAGAGCGAAAAAAAATTCCAGAGTGTGCTTTTCCCTTGTTTACGTGCCGCGCCGTGATTTTGTTGGTGTTCTAGGCTCGCGTCTCTAGCACAGTCTAGCCTAGGACCAGCATAGTACCGTCGTTGAGCATTTATTCAACTTTGCATCTCTGAATTGATTATTGCTGACCCTTTTTGCTACCATATTATAAGCCTTCCTAGCTCGACATACATCTACGTCGTGCGTTTGGCTCTCCCTGGTAATCGCTCTATCCAAGCTTTGAGAGTTTTGACTACAACGGTTGCCGATCACCGCCTGTTGCTGGGTAAGAACTGGTAAGAATTTGAGATTTGCTTGACGGATTTGTGACACCCACCACCACCACTTGTTCGTAGTCTGTAGGATCATATTCTTGTGTGTTTCTATTGCTGCTAACCATGCCAGGATCACAAGCCGACGAGATTGACTGGGAGAATTTATCGAACAAGGAGCTTCATGATAAGTTTCAGCAAATGATGACTGAACAGGTGCAAGATGTGCTGAACAATTTTGAAGAGGCCATGGAGAAGATCACTGGCCTTGAGAAGACGTTCGAAACAAAGCTCGATAACAAGTTTAATGAATTGCTCGCGCGTCTTCCACCACCACCACCCGCTGCACCTAACGCACCTCTCCAACAACAACAACAACGACTACCTCCACGTCGCGAAGCAGACCTCCGCCGAGCAAGCCGTGTTCCTCTTGCGTTTGGCCAAACTGTTGGTGCTGCTATTGATACTTCTGTGGCTTCTGCTGCTGATGCGGAGGAGGATGATTATGTGGGAGATTATGAGGATGAGGTTGATCAAAATCAACACTACGTGCAGCCACCTGTACCACCACCAGCAGGTCGACCTCAGGTATATATTCGTAATGGTAGGCCTGCACCACCACCTCAGGTACGAGATGATGTCCATATTCCTAAACTGAAATTGAATATTCCACCATTTGAGGGTAGATATGTTCCTGATATATATCTTACTTGGGAGTTAGAAACTGAACAACGATTTACATGTTTACAATATCCTAAGGAGAGACGGGTTGCTGCTGCTGTTTGTGCTTTCACTAGTTTTGCATGTGTATGGTGGTCTGAACATTGTAGATTATATCCTATTCCAACTACTTGGGCTGCTTTGAAAACTGCTATGCGTACGCGTTGGGTTCCACCATATTATCAACGTGAATTGCTTCAAAAATTGCAGCGTTTAAGACAAGGGAAAAATTCTGTAGAAGAATATTATCAGGAATTACAAACTGGCATGATTAGATGTGGTATTGTTGAGGAGAATGAAGCTATGCTTGCACGTTTTCTGGGTGGATTAAATAGAGAGATTCAGACCATTCTAGACTATAAGGAGTATACTAATATCACTCGTTTATTCCATCTTGCTTGTAAAGCTGAACGTGAAGTGCAGGATCGACAAGCATTGGGGCGAACTAACTTTTCTGCAGGCCGACCTTCATCATGGACACCACGTGCATCTTCTACTTCAACTGCACCAGCACCTCCATCCGGTGCCACATCCAGCCGTGATACAAGAAAACAGGCACAACCACCATTATCTTCCAAGAGCGCACCTGCGGGTCCTGCACAGCGTTCTTCTTCTTCCATGGCATCAACAGGGCACACAAGTGATATTATTTGTCGTCGTTGTAAGGGAGGAGGTCATTATGCGAGGGAATGCAAATCTCCGTGTGTGATGATTGCTACCGCGGATGGTGGATATGAGTCCGCTAGTGACTATGATGAGGAGACATTGGCTCTTATTACACGTGAAGAACATGGTGGAGATGATTCTGATCATGAGACGCAATACATGGCTCCTGAAGACACTGACAGGTATGAATGTTTAGTTGCTCAACGTGTTTTGAGTGTGCAGGTCACACAAGCTGAGCAAAATCAGAGGCACAATTTGTTCCATACCAAGGGAGTTGTGAAGGAACGTTCTGTGCGCGTCATAATAGACGGAGGGAGCTGCAACAACTTGGCTAGCATGGAGATGGTGGAGAAGCTTTCTCTCACCACAAGACCACATCCACATCCTTACTACATCCAATGGTTCAACAACAGCGGCAAGGTTAAGGTAACACGTACTGTTCGTGTGCATTTTAGTATCTCTACATATGCTGATTATGTTGATTGTGATGTGGTACCTATGCAAGCATGTTCCTTATTACTTGGTAGACCATGGAAATTTGATAAAAATTCTGTACACCATGGTAGAAACAATCACTATACTCTTGTTCATAAGGATAAAAATATTACTTTGATTCCTATGACTCCTGATTCCATTTTGAAAGATGATATTAATAGAGCTAATAAAGCACAACAGGAGAAGAATAAGAGTGAAAATCAGATTGTGGCAAAAGAATTTGAGCAACAAATGAAGCCTAATAATAAACCATCTAGTGTTGCTTCTGAAATTAAATTGAAAAGTGCATGTTTATTTGCCACCAAATCTGATATTGATGAGCTAGATTTCAGCAAATCTGTTTGCTATGCTTTTGTGTGCAAAGAGGCATTATTTTCATTCGAGGACGTGCCTTCCTCTTTGCCTCCTGCTGTCACTAACATTTTGCAGGAGTTCGCTGACGTTTTTCCACAAGACGTGCCACCGGGATTACCGCCTATTCGAGGGATTGAGCATCAGATTGACTTAATTCCCGGTGCTTCACTGCCAAACCGTGCACCATACCGTACCAATCCAGAGGAGACGAAGGAGATTATGCGTCAAGTACAAGAGCTTCTCAACAAAGGTTATATACGCGAATCCCTTAGTCCTTGTGCTGTTCCTATTATTCTAGTGCCGAAAAAGGATGGTACATCACGTATGTGTGTTGATTGTAGAGGCATCAATAATATTACTATTCGTTATCGTCATCCTATTCCTAGGCTAGATGATATGCTTGATGAATTGAGTGGCTCTACAATATTTTCCAAAGTTGATTTGCGTAGTGGCTACCATCAAATTCGTATGAAATTGGGAGATGAATGGAAAACAACATTTAAAACTAAGTTTGGATTATATGAGTGGTTAGTCATGCCTTTTGGGTTAACTAATGCACCTAGTACTTTCATGAGATTAATGAACGAAGTTTTACGTGCTTTCATTGGATGATTTGTGGTAGTTTACTTTGATGACATATTGATTTATAGCAGATCTTTGGAAGAACATTTGGAACATTTACGTGTTGTTTTTATTGCTCTACGTGATGCACGTTTGTTTGGTAACCTTGGGAAGTGCACCTTTTGCACCGACCGAGTATCTTTTCTTGGCTATGTTGTTACTCCACAGGGAATTGAAGTTGATAAAGCCAAGATTGAAGCTATTGAGAGTTGGCCGCAGCCCAAAACGGTCACACACGTGAGGAGTTTTCTTGGCCTCGCTGGATTCTATAGGCGTTTTGTGAGAGATTTCAGCACCATTGCTGCACCTCTCAATGAGCTTACAAAGAAAGATGTGCCTTTTCTTTGGGGTACCGCACAGGAAGAAGCCTTCTCCGTATTGAAAGATAAGTTGACACATGCTCCTTTACTCCAACTTCCTGATTTTAATAAGACTTTTGAGCTTGAATGTGATACTAGTGGAATTGGATTAGGAGGTGTGTTATTACAAGATGGCAAACCCGTTGCATACTTTTCTGAAAAATTGAGTGGGCCTAGTCTGAATTATTCTACTTATGATAAAGAATTATATGCTCTTGTTCGGACTTTAGAAACATGGCAACATTATTTATGGCCCAAAGAATTTGTTATACATTCTGATCATGAATCTTTGAAACATATTAAAAGTCAAGCTAAACTGAATCGTAGACATGCTAAATGGGTTGAATTCATTGAGACTTTCCCTTATGTCATTAAACACAAGAAGGGAAAAGAAAATGTTATTGCTGATGCATTGTCTCGTCGCTATACTATGCTTTCACAACTTGACTTCAAAATATTTGGTTTGGAGACCATCAAAGATCAATATGTGCATGATGCTGATTTTAAAGATGTAATGCAGAATTGCAAAGAAGGAAGAATGTGGAACAAGTTTGTCGTTAACGATGGATTTGTGTTTCGGGCTAACAAGCTATGCATTCCAGCTAGCTCCGTTCGTCTTTTGTTGTTGCAGGAGGCGCATGGAGGAGAATTAATGGGACACTTTGGCGTGAAGAAGACGGAGGACGTACTTGCTACACATTTCTTTTGGCCAAAGATGAGACGGGATGTTGAGCGTTTTATTGCTCGCTGCACTACATGTCAAAAAGCTAAGTCACGACTCAATCCTCATGGTTTATATATGCCTTTGCCTGTACCTAGTGTTCCTTGGGAGGATATATCTATGGACTTTGTTTTAGGTTTACCTCAACCAAAGAAAGGGAGGGATAGCATGATGAGGACATCAATACAATTGTTACACCCACAGCCCCTGCTGCTATACATACTGGACCAATTACTAGAGCTCGTGCACGCCAATTAAATTACCAGGTACTTTCATTTCTTGGTAATGATTCTAATGTTCATGAGAATATGATGCTGCCTAAATTGGATACATTTGTTTTGCTTACAAATGAAGGGCCTAGCTTGGAGAAGGATGAACATTGGAGCAAGAACAAGCATGGAGATGATGGCATGCGCAAGGGAAACAAGAACGGAGTGACAAGTGATGATTTCAGGACTTTGAAGCCACCATAATGGGTGCATGAAGCCTTGGACGAAATATACAAGATGCCACTTCATAAATTTCGTCCCGAGGCTATTTTAGGTGCTGCGTCACCTTATTATTGGGCCAGGCCCATGTAATTTCGAAATACATAAGTATAGGCTATTTTTAGAGTCCGTATGTGTGGGGAAATAAGAGATAGGGTTGATTTCGGACCCCTCCACCAAGGGCCACGAAATTCCCCCCTCTTCCTCCATATATACAGCCATTAGGGCATCGTTTAGACTTTGGGTTTTGTTTAGATTAAAAGTTCGCCATAGCTGCAACTTCGCGTACTTCGTTTGTGTTCAACGACCAGACAAAGGCGTCACAGAACCCCACCTTGATCAATAAAGCTTTCATCTTATATTCGCAATATCCAGATTGCAATCTTAGTTTCTTGCTTGTTCTTCGTTTGCTCGCAGGAAACAGACCCTCGTGGTCAGGTTGATCGTGCTCCGGCGTGGTCAATAACCTCTCGGAGTTGGTTTAGCGATTGCTAAGGCGCGACGTCCTCGCACGTTCGTAGTCGGATCGTCAAAGTCGACTTCCACCAAAGCGAAATCCACCATCTCATCGAAAGACGGGACACCTTTGCCTCTATCACGGAGGGAGCTGCAACAACTTGGCTAGCATGGAGATGGTGGAGAAGCTTTCTCTCACCACAAGACCACATCCACATCCTTACTACATCCAATGGTTCAACAACAGCGGCAAGGTTAAGGTAACACGTACTGTTCGTGTGCATTTTAGTATCTCTACATATGCTGATTATGTTGATTGTGATGTGGTACCTATGCAAGCATGTTCCTTATTACTTGGTAGACCATGGCAATTTGATAAAAATTCTGTACACCATGGTAGAAACAATCACTGTACTCTTGTTCATAAGGATAAAAATATTACTTTGCTTCCTATGACTCCTGATTCCATTTTGAAAGATGATATTAATAGAGCTAATAAAGCAAAACAGGAGACGAATAAGAGTGAAAATCAGATTGTGGCAAAAGAATTTGAGCAACAAATGAAGCCTAATAATAAACCATCTAGTGTTGCTTCTGAAATTAAATTGAAAAGTGCATGTTTATTTGCCACCAAATCTGATATTGATGAGCTAGATTTCAGCAAATCTGTTTGCTATGCTTTTGTGTGCAAAGAGGCATTATTTTCTTTCGAGGACGTGCCTTCCTCTTTGCCTCCTGCTGTCACTAACATTTTGCAGGAGTTCGCTGACGTCTTTCCACAAGACGTGCCACCAGGATTACCGCCTATTCGAGGGATTGAGCATCAGATTGACTTAATTCCCGGTGCTTCACTGCCAAACCGTGCACCATACCGTACCAATCCAGAGGAGACGAAGGAGATTATGCGTCAAGTACAAGAGCTTCTCGACAAAGGTTATATACGCGAATCCCTTAGTCCTTGTGCTGTTCCTATTATTCTAGTGCCGAAAAAGGATGGTACATCACGTATGTGTGTTGATTGTAGAGGCATTAATAATATTACTATTCGTTATCGTCATCCTATTCCTAGGCTAGATGATATGCTTGATGAATTGAGTGGCTCTACAATATTCTCCAAAGTTGATTTGCGTCGTGGCTACCATCAAATTCGTATGAAATTGGGAGATGAATGGAAAACAGCATTTAAAACTAAGTTTGGATTATATGAGTGGTTAGTCATGCCTTTTGGGTTAACTAATGCACCTAGTACTTTCATGAGATTAATGAACGAAGTTTTACGTGCTTTCATTGGACGATTTGTGGTAGTTTACTTTGATGACATATTGATTTATAGCAGATCTTTGGAAGAACATTTGGAACATTTACGTGCTGTTTTTATTGCTCTACGTGATGCATGTTTGTTCGGTAACCTTGGGAAGTGCACCTTTTGCACCGACCGAGTATCTTTTCTTGGCTATGTTGTTACTCCACAGGGAATTGAAGTTGATAAAGCCAAGATTGAAGCTATTGAGAGTTGGCCGCAGCCCAAAACGGTCACACAAGTGAGGAGTTTTCTTGGCCTCGCTGGATTCTATAGGCGTTTTGTGAGAGATTTCAGCACCATTGCTGCACCTCTCAATGAGCTTACAAAGAAAGATGTGCCTTTTCTTTGGGGTACCGCACAGGAAGAAGCCTTCACGGTATTGAAAGATAAGTTGACACATGCTCCTTTACTCCAACTTCCTGATTTTAATAAGACTTTTGAGCTTGAATGTGATGCTAGTGGAATTGGATTAGGAGGTGTGTTATTACAAGATGGCAAACCTGTTGCATACTTTTCTAAAAAATTGAGTGGGCCTAGTCTGAATTATTCTACTTATGATAAAGAATTATATGCTCTTGTTCGGACTTTAGAAACATGGCAACATTATTTATGGCCCAAAGAATTTGTTATACATTCTGATCACGAATCTTTGAAACATATTAAAAGTCAAGCTAAACTGAATCGTAGACATGCTAAATGGGTTGAATTCATTGAGACTTTCCCTTATGTCATTAAACACAAGAAGGGAAAAGAAAAATGTTATTGCTGATGCATTGTCTCGTCGCTATACTATGCTTTCACAACTTGACTTCAAAATATTTGGTTTGGAGACCATCAAAGATCAATATGTGCATGATGCTGATTTTAAAGATGTAATGCAGAATTGTAAAGAAGGAAGAATGTGGAACAAGTTTGTTGTTAATGATGGATTTGTGTTTCGTGCTAACAAGCTATGCATTCCAGCTAGCTCCGTTCGTCTTTTGTTGTTGCAGGAGGCGCATGGAGGAGGATTAATGGGACACTTTGGCGTGAAAAAGACGGAGGACGTACTTGCTACATATTTCTTTTGGCCAAAGATGAGACGGGATGTTGAGCGTTTTATTGCTCGCTGCACTACATGTCAAAAAGCTAAGTCACGACTCAATCCTCATGGTTTATATATGCCTTTGCCTGTACCTAGTGTTCCTTGGGAGGATATATCTATGGACTTTGTTTTAGGTTTACCTCGAACAAAGAAGGGGAGGGATAGCATATTTGTTGTCGTGGATAGATTCTCGAAAATGGCACACTTTATACCATGTCATAAAAGCGATGATGCTGTTAATGTTGCTGATTTGTTCTTTCGTGAAATTATTCGCTTGCATGGTGTGCCAAAAACTATTGTTTCAGATCGTGATACTAAATTTCTTAGCCACTTTTGGAGATGTTTATGGGCTAAGTGATAGAGGCGAGGGTGTCCCGATCTTTCGATGAGGTGATAACTATCGATTTGGTGGAGACGACTTTGACGATCCGACTACAAACGTGCACGACGTTGCGCCTTAGCAATCGCTAAACCAATCTCCTGAGGTTACTGACGATGCCGGAAGCACGGTCAGCCTGACCACGAAGGTCTATTCCTGCAAGCAATCGAAGAACGAGCAAGAATATGATAAAGCAATCTGAATATTGCAAATATATATGAGGTATTGATAATGGTGGGGATCCGGAAGCGGTCTTGGTCTGGTCGTTGGACACAAACGAAGTACACGAAGTTGCAATGGCTAACTTTTAACTAAACAAATCCCAAGGAAAAGCTACTAGATGGATCTACTTATATAGGAGCAAGGGGTGGCGGCCAAGGAGGTGGGAGGACGTCCCAAGGCAGCCTAAAACTAAATCTAGGTCGTACAAGGCCAATGGGCCCAAGTGGAGGTGATGTAACACCTTTGGACTTG
>NC_041388.1:458320441-458321330 GCF_002162155.2 Triticum dicoccoides | reverse complement strand
CCAGTTTGTACACGAAGTGCGTCCAGTTTTTGCCGTGACCCTCTCTACTCTTCCGCACATGCTATGCGGGTGAAATGATGATACCATGCCAAGTTTCAACATTTTCAGAATTCATTTTGTAGTGATTTTCAATTTCACGGTCATTTAGCTCTCTAAACAATTAGGTAAATGACCGAAAAACAACAAATGATGTCAGAACATGTTGGAAATTGATGACGTCGCTTTGAATGCTGCATACTGAACACAAAAGAAGCCCGGCGTTCAAATAAGTTTAAAAAACATTGAAGTGCCCCTGTAACAGATGAGTTCTCGTCCGAAACCCTAATACTCCGAAAGGGTTTGTCCAGTTTGTACACGAAGTGCGTCCAGTTTTTGCTGTGACCCTCTCTACTCTTTCGCACATGCTACGCGGGTGAAATGATGATACCATGCCAAGTTTCAACATTTTCAGAATTCATTTTGTAGTGATTTTCAATTTCACGGTCATTTAGCTCTCTAAACAATTAGGTAAAAGACCGAAAAACAACAAATGATGTTAGAACATGTTGGAAATTGATGACGTCGCTTGGAATGCTGCATACTGAACACAAAAGAAGCCCGGCGTTCAAATAAGTTTAAAAAACATTGAAGTGCCTGTGTAACAGATGAGTTCTCGTCCGAAACCCTGATACTCCGAAAGAGTTTGTCCAGTTTGTACACGAAGTGTGTCCAGTTTTTGCCATGACCCTCTCTACTCTTTTGCACATGCTATGCGGGTGAAATGATGATACCATGCCAAGTTTCAACATTTTCAGAATTCATTTTGTAGTGATTTTCAATTTCACGATCATTTAGCTCTCTAAACAATTAGGTAAATGACCGAAAAACAACAAATGATGTCAGGACATGT
>NC_041388.1:458318424-458319735 GCF_002162155.2 Triticum dicoccoides | reverse complement strand
TTTGTACATGAAGTGCATCCAGTTTTTGCCGTGACCCTCTCTACTCTTTCGCACATGCTATGCGGGTGAAATGATGATACCATGCCAAGTTTCAACATTTTCATAATTCATTTTGTAGTGATTTTCAATTTCACGGTCATTTAGCTCTCTAAACAATTAGGTAAATGACCGAAAAACAACAAATGATGTTAGAACATGTTGGAAATTGATGACGTCGCTTTGAATGCTGCATACTGAACACAACGGAAGTCCAGAGTTCAAATAAGTTTAATAAACATTGAAGTGCCCGTGTAACGGATGAGTTCTCGTCTGAAACCATGATACTCCGAAAGAGTTTGTCCAGTTTGTACACGAAGTGCGTCCAGTTTTTGCCGTGACCCTCTCTACTCTTGTGCACATGCTATGCGGGCGAAATGATGATACCATGCCAAGTTTCAACATTTTCAGAATTCGTTTTGTAGTGATTTTCAATTTCACGGTCATTTAGCTCTCCAAACAATTAGGTAAATCACCGAAAAACAACAAATGATGTCAGAACATGTTGGAAATTGATGACGTCGCTTTGAATGCTGCATACTAAACACAAAAGAAGTCGGAGTTCAAATAAGTTTAAAAAACAACTAAGTGCCCGTGTAAGAGATGAGTTCTCGTCCGAAACCCTGATACTCCGAAAGAGTTTGTCCAGTTTGTACACGAAGTGCATCCAGTTTTTGCCGTGACCCTCTCTACTCTTTTGCACATGCTATGCGAGTGAAATGATGATACCATGCCAAGTTTCAACATTTTCAGAATTCATTTTGTAGTGATTTTCAATTTCACGGTCATTTAGCTCTCTAAACAATTAGGTAAATGACCGAAAAACAACAAATGATGTCAGAACTTGTTGGAAATTGATGATATTGCTTTGAATGCTGCATATTGGACACAAAAGAAGTCCGAAGTTCAAATAAGTTTAAAAAACATCGAAGTGCCCGTGTAAAAGACGAGTTCTCGTCTGAAACCCTGATACTCCGAAAGAGTTTGTCTAGTTTGTACACGAAGTGCGTCCAGTTTTTGCCGTGACCCTCTCTACTCTTTCGCACATGCTATGAGGGTGAAATGATGATACCATGCCAAGTTTCAACATTTTCAAAATTCATTTTGTAATGATTTTCTATTTCACGGTCATTTAGCTCTCTAAACAATTAGGTAAATGACCGAAAAACAACAAATGATGTCAGAACATGTTGGGAATTGATGACATCGCTTTGAATGCTGCATACTGAACACAAAAGACGTCTGGAGTTTAAATAAGTTTAAAAAACATTGAAG
>NC_041388.1:458310564-458313487 GCF_002162155.2 Triticum dicoccoides | reverse complement strand
TTCACGGTCATTTAGCTATCTAAACAATTAGGTAAATGACCGAAAAACAACAAATGATGTCAGAACATGTTGGAAATTGATGACGTCGCTTTGAATGCTGCATACTGAACACAAAAGAAGTCCGGAGTTCAAATAAGTTTAAAAACCATTGAAGTGCCCGTGTAACAGATGAGTTCTTGTCCCAAACCCTGATACTCCGAAAGAGTTTGTCCAGTTTGTACATGAAGTGAGTCCAGTTTTTGTCGTGACCCTCTCTACTCTTTCGCACATGCTATGCGGGTGAAATGATGATACCATGCCAAGTTTCAACATTTTTAGAATTCATTTTGTAGTGATTTTCAATTTCACGGTCATTTCGCTCTCTAAACAATTAGGTAAATGACCGAAAAACAACAAATGATGTTAGAACATGTTGGAAATTGATGATGTCGCTTTGAATGCTACATACTGAACACAAAAGAAGTCCGGAGTTCAAATAAGTTTAAAAAACATTGAAGTGCCCGTGTAACAGATGAGTTCTCGTCCAAAACCCTGATACTCCGAAAGAGTTTGTCCAATTTGAACATGAAGTGCATCTAGTTTTTGCCGTGACCCTCTCTACTCTTTCGCACATGCTATGCGGGTGAAATGATGATACCATGCCATGTTTCAACATTTTCATAATTCATTTTGTAGTGATTTTCAATTTCACGGTCATTTAGCTCTCTAAACAATTAAGTAAATGACCGAAAAACAACAAATGATGTTAGAACATGTTGGAAATTGATGACGTCGCTTTGAATGCTGCATACTGAACACAAAAGAAGTCCAGAGTCCAAATCAGTTTAATAAACATTGAAGTGCCCGTGTAACAGATGAGTTCTCGTCCGAAACCCTGATACTCCGAAATAGTTTGTCCAGTTTGTACACGAAGTGCGTCCAGTTTTTGCCGTGACCCTCTCTACTCTTTTGCACATGCTATGCGGGTGAAATGATGATACCATGCCAAGTTTCAACATTTTCAGAATTCGTTTTGTAGAGATTTTCAATTTCACGGTCATTTAGCTCTCTAAACTATTAGGTAAATGACCAAAAAACAACAAATGATGTCAGAACATGTTGGAAATTGATGACGTCGCTTTGAATGCTGCATACTGAACACAAAAGAAGTCCGGAGTTCAAATAATTTTAAAAAACATTGAAGTGCCTGTGTAAGAGATGAGTTCTCGTCCGAAACCCTGATACTCCGAAAGAGTTTCTCCAGTTTGTACACGAAGTGCGTCCAGTTTTTGCCGTGACCCTCTCTACTCTTTCGCACATGCTATGTGGGTGAAATGATGATACCATGCCAAGTTTCAACATTTTCAAAATTCATTTTGTAGTGATTTTCAATTTCACGATCATTTAGCTCTCTAAACAATTAGGTAAATGACCGAAAAACAACAAATGATGTCAGAACATGTTGGGAATTGATGACGTCGCTTTGAATGCTGCATACTGAACAAAAAAGAAGTCCGAAGTTCAAATAAGTTTAAAAAACATCGAAGTGCCCGTGTAACAGATGAGTTCTCGTTTGAAACCCTCATACTCCGAAAGAGTTTGTCCAGTTTGTACACGAAGTGCGTCCAGTTTTTGCTGTGACCCTCTCTACTCTTTCGCACATGCTATGCGGGTGAAATGATGATACCATGCCAAGTTTCAACATTTTCAGAATTCATTTTGTAGTGATTTTCAATTTCACGGTCATTTAGCTCTCTAAACAATTAGGTAAATGACCGAAAAACAACAAATGATGTCAGAACATGTTGGGAATTGATGACGTCGCTTTGAATTCTGCATACTGAACACAAAAGAAGTCCGGAGTTCAAATAAGTTTAAAAACATTGAAGTGCCCGTGTAACAGATGAGTTCAAGTCCGAAACCCTAATACTCCGAAAGGGTTTGTCCAGTTTGTACACGAAGTGCGTCCAGTTTTTGCTGTGACCCTCTCTACTCTTTCGCACATGCTATGCGGGTGAAATGATGATACCATGCCAAGTTTCAACATTTTCAGAATTCATTTTGTAGTGATTTTCAATTTCACGGTCATTTAGCTCTCTAAACAATTAGGTAAATGACCGAAAAACAACAAATGATGTTAGAACATGTTGGAAATTGATGACGTCGCTTGGAATGCTGCATACTGAACACAAAAGAAGTCCGGCGTTCAAATAAGTTTAAAACACATTGAAGTGCCCATGTAACAGATGAGTTCTCGTCCGAAACCCTGATACTCCAAAAGAGTTTGTCCAGTTTGTACACGAAGTGTGTCCAGTTTTTGCCATGACCCTCTCTACTCTTTTGCACATGCTATGCGGGTGAAATGATGATACCATGCCAAGTTTCAACATTTTCAGAATTCATTTTGTAGTGATTTTCAATTTCACGGTCATTTAGCTCTCTAAACAATTAGGTAAATGACCGAAAAACAACAAATGATGTCAGGACATGTTGGAAATTGATGGCGTCGCTTTGAATACTGCATACTGAACACAAAAGAAGTCGGAGTTCAAATAAGTTTAAAAAACATTGAAGTGCCCGTGTAAGAGATGAGTTCTCGTCCGAAACCCTGATACTCCGAAAGAGTTTGTCCAGTTTGTACACGAAGTGCGTCCAGTTTTTGCCGTGACCCTCTCTACTCTTTTGCACATGCTATGCGGGTGAAATGATGATACCATGCCAAGTTTTAACATTTTCAGAATTCATTTTGTAGTGATTTTCAATTTCACGGTCATTTAGCTCTCTAAACAATTAGGTAAATGACCGAAAAACAACAAATGATGTCAGAACTTGTTGGAAATTGATGATGTTGCTTTGAATGCTGCATATTGAACACAAAAGAAGTCCGAAGTTCAAATAAGTTTAAAAAACATCGAAGTGCCCGTGTAACAGATGAGTTCTCGTC
>NC_041388.1:458304973-458306291 GCF_002162155.2 Triticum dicoccoides | reverse complement strand
AACATGTTGGGAATTGATGACGTCGCTTTGAATGCTGCATACTGAACACAAAAGACGCCCGAAGTTCAAATAAGTTTAAAAAACATTGAAGTGCCCGTGTAACAGATGAGTTCTCGTCCGAAACCCTAATACTCCGAAAGGGTTTGTCCAGTTTGTACACGAAGTGCGTCCAGTTTTTGCTGTGACCCTCTCTACTCTTTCGCACATGCTATGCGGGTGAAATGATGATACCATGCCAAGTTTCAACATTTTCAGAATTCATTTTGTAGTGATTTTCAATTTCACGGTCATTTAGCTCTCTAAACAATTAGGTAAATGAGCGAAAAACAACAAATGATGTTAGAACATGTTGGAAATTGATGACGTCGCTTGGAATGCTGCATACTGAACACAAAAGAAGTCCGGCGTTCAAATAAGTTTAAAAAACATTGAAGTGCCCGTGTAACAGATGAGTTCTCGTCCGAAACCCTGATACTCCGAAAGAGTTTGTCCAGTTTGTACACGAAGTGTGTCCAGTTTTTTCCATGACCCTCTCTACTCTTTTGCACATGCTATGCGGGTGAAATGATGATACCATGCCAAGTTTCAACATTTTCAGAATTCATTTTGAAGTGATTTTCAATTTCACGGTCATTTAGCTCTCTAAACAATTAGGTAAATGACCAAAAAACAACAAATGATGTCAGGACATGTTGGAAATTGATAACGTCGCTTTGAATGCTGCATACTGAACACAAAAGAAGTCGGAGTTCAAATAAATTTAAAAAACATTGAAGTGCCCGTGTAAGAGATGAGTTCTCGTCCGAAACCCTGATACTCCGAAAGAGTTTGTCCAGTTTGTACACGAATTGCGTCCAGTTTTTGCCATGACCCTCTCTACTCTTTTGCACATGCTATGCGGGTGAAATGATGATACCATGCCAAGTTTAAACATTTTCAGAATTCATTTTGTAGTGATTTTCAATTTCACGGTCATTTAGCTCTCTAAACAATTAGGTAAATGACCGAAAAACAACAAATGATGTCAGAACTTGTTGGAAATTGATGATGTTGCTTTGAATGCTGCATATTTCACACAAAAGATGTCCGAAGTTCAAATAAGTTTAAAAAACATCAAAGTGCCCGTGTAACAGATGAGTTCTCGTCTGAAACCCTGATACTCCGAAAGAGTTTGTCCAGTTTGTACACGAAGTGCGTCCAGTTTTTGCCGTGACCATCTCTACTCTTTCGCACATGCTATGAGGGTGAAATGATGATACCATGCCAAGTTTCAACATTTTTAGAATTCATTTTGTAATGATTTTCAATTTCACGGTCA
>NC_041388.1:458302965-458304206 GCF_002162155.2 Triticum dicoccoides | reverse complement strand
TTAGCTCTCTAAACAATTAGGTAAATGACCGAAAAACAACAAATGATGTCAGAACATGTTGGGAATTGATGACGTCGCTTTGAATGCTGCATACTGAACACAAAAGACGTCCGGAGTTCAAATAAGTTTAAAAAACATTGAAGTGCCCGTGTAACAGATGAGTTCTCGTCTGAAACCCTAATACTCCGAAAGGGTTTGTCCAGTTTGTACACGAAGTGCGTCCAGTTTTTGCTGTGACCCTCTCTACTCTTTCGCACATGCTATGCGGGTGAAATGATGATACCATGCCAAGTTTCAACATTTTCAGAATTCATTTTGTAGTGATTTTCAATTTCACGGTCATTTAGCTCTCTAAGCAATTAGGTAAATGACCGAAAAACAACAAATGATGTTAGAACATGTAGGAAATTGATGACGTCGCTTTGAATGCTGCATACTGAACACAAAAGAAGTCCAGCGTTCAAATAAGTTTAAAAAACATCGAAGTGCCCGTGTAACAGATGAGTTCTCGTCCGAAACCCTGATACTCCGAAAGAGTTTGTCCAGTTTGTACATGAAGTGTGTCCAGTTTTTGCCATGACCCTCTCTACTCTTTTGCACATGCTATGTGGGTGAAATGATGATACCATGCCATGTTTCAACATTTTCAGAATTCATTTTGTAGTGATTTTCAATTTCACGGTCATTTAGCTCTCTAAACAATTAGGTAAATGACCGAAAAACAACAAATGATGTCAGAACTTGTTGGAAATTGATGATGTTGCTTTGAATGCTGCATATTTCACACAGAAGAAGTCCGAAGTTCAAATAAGTTTAAAAAACATCAAAGTGCCCGTGTAACAGATGAGTTCTCGTCTGAAACCCTAATACTCCGAAAGAGTTTGTCCAGTTTGTACACGAAGTGCGTCCAGTTTTTGCTGTGACCCTCTCTACTCTTTCGCACATGCTATGCGGGTGAAATGATGATACCATGCCAAGTTTCAACATTTTCAGAATTCATTTTGTAGTGATTTTCAATTTCACGGTCATTTAGCTCTCTAAGCAATTAGGTAAATGACCGAAAAACAACAAATGATGTTAGAACATGTAGGAAATTGATGACGTCGCTTTGAATGCTGCATACTGAACACAAAAGAAGTCCAGCGTTCAAATAAGTTTAAAAAACATCGAAGTGCCCGTGTAACAGATGAGTTCTCGTCCGAAACCCTGATACTCCGAAAGAGTTTGTCCAGTTTGTACAT
>NC_041388.1:458299422-458299926 GCF_002162155.2 Triticum dicoccoides | reverse complement strand
CGAAGTGCATCCAGCTTTTGCCGTGACCCTCTCTACTCTTTCGCACATGCTATGCGGGTGAAATGATGATACCATGCCAAGTTTCAACATTTTCAGAATTCATTTTGTAGTGATTTTCAATTTCACGGTCATTTAGCTCTCTAAACAATTAGGTAAATGACCGAAAAACAACAAATGATGTCAGAACATGTAGGAAATTGATGACGTCGCTTTGAATGCTGCATACAGAACACAAAAGAAGTCGGAGTTCAAATAAGTTTAAAAAACATCGAAGTGCCCGTGTAACAGATGAGTTCTCGTCCGAAACCCTGATACCCCGAAAGAGTTTGTCCAGTTTGTACATGAAGTGTGTCCAGTTTTTGCCGTGACCCTCTCTACTCTTCCGCACATGCTATGCGGGTGAAATGATGATACCATGCCAAGTTTCAACATTTTCAGAATTCATTTTGTAGTGATTTTCAATTTCACGGTCATTTAGCTCTCTAAACAATTAGGTAAATGACC
>NC_041388.1:458296738-458297976 GCF_002162155.2 Triticum dicoccoides | reverse complement strand
GTTTGTCCAGTTTGTACACGAAGTGCGTCCAGTTTTTGCTGTGACCCTCTCTACTCTTTCGCACATGCTATGCGGGTGAAATGATGATACCATGCCAAGTTTCAACATTTTCAGAATTCATTTTGTAGTGATTTTCAATTTCACGGTCATTTAGCTCTCTAAGCAATTAGGTAAATGACCGAAAAACAACAAATGATGTTAGAACATGTAGGAAATTGATGACGTCGCTTTGAATGCTGCATACTGAACACAAAAGAAGTCCAGCGTTCAAATAAGTTTAAAAAACATCGAAGTGCCCGTGTAACAGATGAGTTCTCGTCCGAAACCCTGATACTCCGAAAGAGTTTGTCCAGTTTGTACATAAAGTGTGTCCAGTTTTTGCCATGACCCTCTCTACTCTTTTGCACATGCTATGCGGGTGAAATGATGATACCATGCCATGTTTCAACATTTTCAGAATTCATTTTGTAGTGATTTTCAATTTCACGGTCATTTTAGCTCTCTAAACAATTAGGTAAATGACCAAAAAACAACAAATGATGTCAGAACATGTTGGAAATTGATGACGTTGCTTGGAATGCTGCATACTGAACACAAAAGAAGTCCGGAGTTCAAATAATTTAAAAAACATTGAAGTGCCTGTGTAAGAGATGAGTTCTCGTCCGAAACCCTGATACTCCGAAAGAGTTTGTCCAGTTTGTACATGACGTGCGTCCAGTTTTTGCCGTGACCCTCTCTACTCTTTTGCACATGCTATGCGGGTGAAATGATGATACCATGCCAAGTTTCAACATTTTCAAAATTCATTTTGTAGTGATTTTCAATTTCACGGTCATTTAGCTCTCTAAACAATTAGGTAAATGACCGAAAAACAACAAATGATGTCAGAACTTGTTGGAAATTGATGACGTTGCTTTGAATGCTGCATATTGAACACAAAAGAAGTCCGAAGTTCAAATAAGTTTAAAAAACATCGAAGTGCCCGTGTAACAGATGAGTTCTCGTCTGAAACCCTGATACTCCGAAAGAGTTTGTCCAGTTTGTACACGAAGTGCATCCAGCTTTTGCCGTGACCCTCTCTACTCTTTCGCACATGCTATGCGGGTGAAATGATGATACCATGCCAAGTTTCAACATTTTCAGAATTCATTTTGTAGTGATTTTCAATTTCACGGTCATTTAGCTCTCTAAACAATTAGGTAAATGACCGAAAAACAACAAATGATGTCAGAACATGT
>NC_041388.1:458296147-458296673 GCF_002162155.2 Triticum dicoccoides | reverse complement strand
CAGATGAGTTCTCGTCCGAAACCCTGATACTCCGAAAGAGTTTGTCCAGTTTGTACCCGAAATGCGTCCAGTTTTTGCCATTACCCTCTCTACTCTTTCGCACATGCTATGCAGGTGAAATGATGATACCATGCCAAGTTTCAACATTTTCAGAATTCATTTTGTAGTGATTTTCAATTTCACGGTCATTTAGCTCTCTAAACAATTAGGTAAATGACCAAAAAACAACAAATGATGTCAGAACATGTTGGAAATTGATGACGTCGCTTGGAATGCTGCATACTGAACACAAAAGAAGTCCGAAGTTCAAATAAGTTTAAAAAACATTGAAGTGGCCGTGTAACAGATGAGTTCTCGTCCGAAACCCTGATACTCCGAAAGAGTTTGTCCAGTTTGTACACGAAGTGCGTCCAGTTTTTGCCATGACCCTCTCTACTCTTTTGCACATGCTATGCGGGTGCAATGATGATACCATGCCAAGTTTCAACATTTTCAGAATTCATTTTGTAGTGATTTTCAATTTCAC
>NC_041388.1:458291729-458296137 GCF_002162155.2 Triticum dicoccoides | reverse complement strand
CGAAGTGCATCCAGCTTTTGCCGTGACCCTCTCTACTCTTTCGCACATGCTATGCGGGTGAAATGATGATACCATGCCAAGTTTCAACATTTTCAGAATTCATTTTGTAGTGATTTTCAATTTCACGGTCATTTAGCTCTCTAAACAATTAGGTAAATGACCGAAAAACAACAAATGATGTCAGAACATGTTGGAAATTGATGACGTTGCTTTGAATGCTGCATACAGAACACAAAAGAAGTCGGAGTTCAAATAAGTTTAAAAAACATCGAAGTGCCCGTGTAACAGATGAGTTCTCGTCCGAAACCCTGATACCCCGAAAGAGTTTGTCCAGTTTGTACACGAAGTGCGTCCAGTTTTTGCCGTGACCCTCTCTACTCTTCCGCACATGCTATGCGGGTGAAATGATGATACCATGCCAAGTTTCAACATTTTCAGAATTCGTTTTGTAGTGATTTTCAATTTCACGGTCATTTAGCTCTCTAAACAATTAGGTAAATGACCGAAAAACAACAAATGATGTCAGAACATGTTGGAAATTGATGACGTCGCTTTGAATGCTGCATATTGAACACAAAAGAAGTCCGGAGTTCAAATAAGTTTAAAAAACATTGAAGTGCCCGTGTAACAGATGAGTTCTTGTCTGAAATCCTGATACTCCGAAAGAGTTTGTCCAGTTTGTACATGAAGTGAGTCCAGTTTTTGTCATGACCCTCTCTACTCTTTCGCACATGCTATGCGGGTGAAATGATGATACCATGCCAATTTTCAACATTTTTAGAATTCATTTTGTAGTGGTTTTCAATTTCATGGTCATTTCGCTCTCTAAACAATTAGGTAAATGACCGAAAAACAACAAATGATGTTAGAACATGTTGGAAATTGATGATGTCGCTTTGAATGCTGCATACTGAACACAAAAGAAGTCCGGAGTTCAAATAAGTTTAAAAAACATTGAAGTGCCCGTGTAACAGATGAGTTCTCGTCCAAAACCCTGATACTCCGAAAGAGTTTGTCCAATTTGGACATGAAGTGCATCTAGTTTTTGCTGTGACCCTCTCTACTCTTTCGCACATGCTATGCGGGTGAAATGATGATACCATGCCAAGTTTCAACATTTTCATAATTCATTTTGTAGTGATTTTCAATTTCACGGTCATTTAGCTCTCTAAACAATTAAGTAAATGACCATAAAACAACAAATGATGTTAGAACATGTTGGAAATTGATGATGTCGCTTTGAATGCTGCATACTGAACACAAAAGAAGTCCAGAGTTCAAATAAGTTTAATGAACACTGAAGTGCCCGTGTAACAGATGAGTTCTCGTCCGAAACCCTGATACTCCGAAAGAGTTTGTCCAGTTTGTACACGAAGTGCGTCCAGTTTTTGCCGTGACCCTCTCTACTCTTTTGCACATGCTATGCGGGTGAAATGATGATACCATGCCAAGTTTCAACATTTTCAGAATTCGTTTTGTAGAGATTTTCAATTTCACGGTCATTTAGCTCTCTAAACAATTAGGAAAATGACCGAAAAACAACAAATGATGTCAGAACATGTTGGAAATTGATGACGTCGCTTTGAATGCTGCATACTGAACACAAAATAAGTCAGAGTTCAAATAAGTTTAAAAAACATCAAAGTGCCCATGTAACAGATGAGTTCTCGTCTGAAACCCTGATACTCCGAAAGAGTTTGTCCAGTTTGTACACGAAGTGCGTCCAGTTTTTGCCGTGACCCACTCTACTCTTTCACACATGCTATGCGGGTGAAATGATGATACCATGCCAAGTTTCAACATTTTCAGAATTCATTTTGTAGTGGTTTTCAATTTCACGGTCATTTAGCTCTCTAAACAATTAGGTAAATGACCGAAAAACAACAAATGATGTTAGAACATGTTGGAAATTGATGATGTCGCTTTGAATGCTGCATACTAAACACAAAATAAGTCCGGAGTTCAAATAAGTTTAAAAAACATTGAAGTGCCCGTGTAACAGATGAGTTCTCGTCCAAAACCTTGATACTCCGAAAGAGTTTGTCCAATTTGTACATGAAGTGCGTCCAGTTTTTGCAGTGACCCTCTCTACTCTTTCGCACATGCTATGCGGGTGAAATGATGATACCATGCCAAGTTTCAACATTTTCAGAATTCATTTTGTAGTGATTTTCAATTTCACGGTTATTTAGCTCTCTAAACAATTAGGTAAATGACCGAAAAAACAAATGATGTTAGAACATGTTGGAAATTGATGATGTCGCTTTGAATGCTGCATACTGAACACAAAAGAAGTCCGGAGTTCAAATAAGTTTAAAAAACATTGAAGTACCCGTGTAACAGATGAGTTCTCGTCCAAAACCCTGGTACTCCGAAAGAGTTTGTCCAATTTGTACATGAAGTGCGTCCAGTTTTTGCCGTGACCCTCTCTACTCTTTCGCACATGCTATGAGGGTGAAATGATGATACCATGCCAAGTTTCAACATTTTCAGAATTCATTTTGTAGTGATTTTCAATTTCACGGTCATTTAGCTCTCTAAACAATAAGGTAAATGACCGAAAAAACAAATGATGTTAGAACATGTTGGAAATTGATGATGTCGCTTTGAATGCTGCATACTGAACACAAAAGAAGTCCGGAGTTCAAATAAGTTTAAAAAAGATTGAAGTGCCCGTGTACCAGATGAGTTCTCGTCCGAAACCGTGATACTCCGAAAGAGTTTGTCCAGTTTGTACACGAAGTGCGTCCAGTTTTTGCCGTGACCCTCTCTACTCTTTTGCACATGCTATGCGGGTGAAATGATGATACCATGCCAAGTTTGACCATTTTCAGAATTCATTTTGTAGTGATTTTCAATTTCACGGTCATCTAGCTCTCTAAACAATTAGGTAAATGACCGTAAAACAACAAATGATGTCAGAACATGTTGGAAATTGATGACGTTGCTTTGAATGCTGCATATTGAACACAAAAAAAGTCCGAAGTTCAAATAAGTTTAAAAAACATTGAAGTGCCCGTGTAACAGATGAGTTCTCGTCTGAAACCCTGATACTCCGAAAGAGTTTGTCCAGTTTGTACACGAAGTGCGTCCAGTTTTTGCCGTGACCCTCTCTACTCTTTCGCATATGCTATGCGGGTGAAATGATGATACCATGCCAAGTTTCAACATTTTCAGAATTCATTTTGTACTGATTTTCAATTTCACGGTCATTTAGCTCTCTAAACAATTAGGTAAATGACCGAAAAACAACAAATGATGTCAGAACATGTTGGGAATTGATGACGTCGCTTTGAATGCTGCATACTAAAAACAAAAGAAGTCCGAGTTCAAATAAGTTTAAAAAAGCATTGAAGTGCCCGTGTAACAGATGAGTTCTCATCCGAAACCCTGATACTCCGAAAGGGTTTTTCCAGTTTGTACACGAAGTGCGTCCAGTTTTTGCCGTGACCCCCTCTACTCTTTCGCACATGCTATGCGGGTGAAATGATGATACCATGCCAAGTTTCAGCATTTTCAGAATTCATATTGTAGTGATTTTCAATTTCACGGTCATTTAGCTCTCTAAACAATTAGGTAAATGACCGAAAAACAACAAATGATGTTAGAACATGTTGGAAATTGATGATGTCGCTTTGAATGCTGCATACTGAACACGAAAGAAGTCCGGAGTTCAAATAAGTTTAAAAAACATTGAAGTGCCCGTGTAATAGATGAGTTCTCGTCCAAAACCCTGATACTCCGAAAGAGTTTGTCCAAGTTGTACATGAAGTGCGTCTAGTTTTTGCCGTGACCCTCTCTACTCTTTCGCACATGCTATGCGGGTGAAATGATGATACCATGCCAAGTTTCAACATTTTCAGAATTCATTTTGTAGTGATTTTCAATTTCACGGTCATTTAGCTCTCTAAACAATTAGGTAAATGACCGAAAAACAACAAATGATATCAAAACATGTTGGAAATTGATGACGTTGCTTTGAATGCTGCATACTGAACACAAAAGAAGTCGGAGTTCAAATAAGTTTAAAAAACATCAAAGTGCCCGTGTAACAGATGAGTTCTCGTCCGAAACCCTGATACTCCGAAAGAGTTTGTCCAGTTTGTACACGAAGTGCATCCAGTTTTTGCCGTGACCCTCTCTACTCTTTCGCACATGCTATGCGGGTGAAATGATGATACCATGCCAAGTTTCAACATTTTCAGAATTCATTCTGTAGTGATTTTCAATTCCACGGTCATTTAGCTCTCTAAACAATTAGGTAAATGACCGAAAAACAACAAATGATGTCAGAACATGTTGGGAATTGATGACGTCGCTTTGAATGCTGCATAGTGAACACAAAAGAAGTCTGGAGTTCAAATAAGTTTAAAAAACATTGAAGTGCCCATGTAACAGATGAGTTCTC
>NC_041388.1:458290310-458291595 GCF_002162155.2 Triticum dicoccoides | reverse complement strand
TATGCCGGTGAAATGATGATACCATGCCAAGTTTCAACATTTTCAGAATTCATTTTGTAGTGATTTTCAATATCACGGTCATTTAGCTCTCTAAACAATTAGGTAAATGACCGAAAAACAACAAATGATATCAGAACATGTTGGAAATTGATGACGTTGCTTTGAATGCTGCATACTGAACACAAAAGAAGTCGGAGTTCAAATAAGTTTAAAAAGCATCAAAGTGCCCGTGTAACAGATGAGTTCTCGTCCGAAACCCTGATACTCCGAAAGAGTTTGTCCAGTTTGTACACGAAGTGCATCCAGTTTTTGCCGTGACCCTCTCTACTCTTTCGCACATGCTATGCGGGTGAAATGGTGATACCATGCCAAGTTTCAACATTTTCAGAATTCATTTTGTAGTGATTTTCAATTTCACGGTCATTTAGCTTTCTAAACAATTAGGTAAATGATCAAAAAACAACAAATGATGTCAGAACATGTTGGAAATTGATGACGTCACTTTGAATGCTGCATACTAAACACAAAAGAAGTCGGAGTTGAAATAAGTTTAAAAAACATCGAAGTGCCCGTGTAACAGATGAGTTCTCGTCCGAAACCCTGATACTCCGAAAGAGTTTGTCCAGTTTGTACACGAAGTGCGTCCAGTTTTTGCCGTGACCCTCTCTACTCTTTCGCACATGCTATGTGGGTGAAGTGATGATACCATGCCAAGTTTCAACATTTTCAGAATTCATTTTGTAGTGATTTTCAATTTCACGGTCATTTAGCTCTCTAAACAATTAGGTAAATGACCGAAAAACAACAATGGATGTCAGAACATGTTGGGAATTGATGACGTCACTTTGAATGCTGCATACTGAACACGAAAGAAGTCCGGAGTTCAAATAAGTTTAAAAAGCATTGAAGTGCCCATGTAACAGATGAGTTTTCGTCCGAAACCCTGATACTCCGAAAGAGTTTGTCCAGTTTGTACACGAAGTGCGTGCAGTTTTTGCCGTGACCCTCTCTACTGTTTTGCACATGCTATGCCGGTGAAATGATGATACCATGCCAAGTTTCAACAATTTCAGAATTCATTTTGTAGTGATTTTCAATATCACGGTCATTTAGCTCTCTAAACAATTAGGTAAATGACCGAAAAACAACAAATGATGTCAGAACATGTTGGAAATTGATGACGTCGCTTTGAATGCTGCATACTGAACACAAAAGAAGTCGGAGTTCAAATAAGTTTAAAAAACATCGAAACGCCCATGTAACAGATGAGTTCTCGTCCGAAACC
>NC_041388.1:458283899-458285345 GCF_002162155.2 Triticum dicoccoides | reverse complement strand
TCGCACATGCTATGCGGGTGAAGTGATGATACCATGCCAAGTTTCAACATTTTCAGAATTCATTTTGTAGTGATTTTCAATTTCACGGTCATTTAGCTCTCTAAACAATTAGGTAAATGACCGAAAAACAACAAATGATGTCAGAACATGTTGGGAATTGATGATGTCACTTTGAATGCTGCATACTGAACACAAAAGAAGTCCGGAGTTCAAATAAGTTTAAAAAACATTGAAGTGCCCATGTAACAGATGAGTTCTCGTCCGAAACCCTGATACTCCGAAAGAGTTTGTCCAGTTTGTACACGAATTGCGTCCAGTTTTTGCCGTGACCCTCTCTACTCTTTTGCACATGCTATGCGGTGAAATGATGATACCATGCCAAGTTTCAACAATTTCAGAATTCATTTTGTAGTATTTTCAATATCACGGTCATTTAGCTCTCTAAACAATTAGGTAAATGACCGAAAAACAACAAATGATGTCAGAACATGTTGGAAATTGATGACGTCGCTTTGAATGCTGCATACTGAACACAAAAGAAGTCGGAGTTCAAATAAGTTTAAAAAGCATCGAAGCGCCCATGTAACAGATGAGTTCTCATCCGAAACCCTGATACTCCGAAAGAGTTTGTACACGAAGTGCGTCCAGTTTTTGCCGTGACCCTCTCTACTCTTTCGCACATGCTATGCGGGTTAAATGGTGATACCATGCCAAGTTTCAACATTTTCAGAATTCATTTTGTAGTGATTTTCAATTTCACGGTCATTTAGCTTTCTAAACAATTAGGTAAATGATCGAAAAACAACAAATGATGTCAGAACATGTTGGAAATTGATGACGTCACTTTGAATGCTGCATACTAAACACAAAAGAAGTCGGAGTTCAAATAAGTTTAAAAAACATCGAAGTGCCCGTGTAACAGATGAGTTCTCGTCCGAAACCCTGATACTCCGAAAGAGTTTGTTCAGTTTATACACGAAGTGCGTCCAGTTTTTGCCGTGACCCTCTCTACTCTTTCGCACATGCTATGCGGGTGAAGTGATGATACCATGCCAAGTTTCAACATTTTCAGAATTCATTTTGTAGTGATTTGCAATTTCACGGTCATTTAGCTCTCTAAACAATTAGGTAAATGACCGAAAAACAACAAATGATGTCAGAACATGTTGGGAATTGATGACGTCACTTTGAATGCTGCATACTGAACACAAAAGAAGTCCAAAGTTCAAATAAGTTTAAAAAACATTGAAGTGCCCATGTAACAGATGAGTTCTCGTCCGAAACCCTGATACTCCGAAAGAGTTTGTCCAGTTTGTACACGAACTGCGTCCAGTTTTTGCCGTGACCCTCTCTACTCTTTTGCACATGCTATGCCGGTGAAATGATGATACCATGCCAAGTTTCAACAATTTCAGAATTCATTTTGTAGTGATTTTCAATATCACG
>NC_041388.1:458277977-458278493 GCF_002162155.2 Triticum dicoccoides | reverse complement strand
ATTTAGCTCTCTAAACAATTAGGTAAAAGACCGAAAAATAACAAATGATGTCAGAACATGTTCGGAATTGATGACGTCACTTTGAATGCAGCATACTAAACACAAAAGAATTCCGGAGTTCAAATAAGTTTAAAAATATTGAAGTGTCCATGTAACAGATGAGTTCTCGTCCGAAACCCTGATACTCCGAAAGAGTTTGTCCAGTTTGTACACGAACTGCGTCCGGTTTTTGCCGTGACCCTCTCTACTCTTTTGCACATGCTATGCCGGTGAAATGATGATACCATGCCAAGTTTCAACATTTTCAGAATTCATTTTGTAGTGATTTTCAATTTTACGGTCATTTAGCTCTCTAAACAATTAGGTAAATGACCGAAAAACAACAAATGATGTCAGAACATGTTCGAAATTGATGACGTCGCTTTGAATGCTGCATACTGAACACAAAAGAAGTCGGAGTTCAAATAAGTTTAAAAAACATCGAAGTGCCCGTGTAACATATGAGTTCTCGTCCGG
>NC_041388.1:458275793-458277967 GCF_002162155.2 Triticum dicoccoides | reverse complement strand
TCCAGTTTTTGCCGTGACCCTCTCTACTCTTTTGCACATGCTATGCGGGTGAAATGATGATACCATGCCAAGTTTCAAAATTTTCAGAATTCATTTTGTAGTGATTTTCAATTTCACGGTCATTTAGCTCTCTAATCAATTAGGTAAATGACCGAAAAACAACAAATGATGTTAGAACATGTTGGAAATTGATGACGTCGCTTTGAATGCTGCATACTGAACACAAAAGAAGTCCGGAGTTCAAATAAGTTTAAAAAAATTGAAGTGCCCGTGTAACAGATGAGTTCTCGTCCAAAACTCAGATACTCCGAAAGAGTTTGTCCAATTTGTACATGAAGTGCGTCCAGTTTTTGCCGTGACCCTCTCTACTCTTTCGCACATGCTATGCGGGTGAAATGATGATACCATGCCAAGTTTCAACATTTTTGGAATTCATTTTGTAGTGATTTTCAATTTCACGGTCATTTAGCTCTCTAAACAATTAGGTAAATGACCGAAAAAACAAATGATGTTAGAACATGTTGGAAATTGATGATGTCCCTTTGAATGCTGCATACTGAACACAAAAGAAGTTCAGAGTTCAAATAAGTTTAAAAAACATTGAAGTGCCTGTGTAATAGATGAGTTCTCGTCCGCAACCCTGATACTCCGAAAGAGTTTGTCCAATTTGTACGTGACGTGCGTAGAGTTTTTGCCGTGACCCTCTCTACTCTTTCGCACATGCTATGCGGGTGAAATGATGATACCATGCCAAGTTTCAACATTTTCAGAATTCATTTTGTAGTGATTTTCAATTTCATGGTCATTTACCTCTCTAAACAATTAGGTAAATGACCGAAAAACAACAAATGATGTTAGAACATGTTGGAAATTGATGACGTTGCTTTGAATGCAGAATACTGAACACAAAAGAAGTCCAAAGTTCAAATAAGTTTAAAAAACATTGAAGTGCCCGTGTAAGAGATGAGTTCTCGTCCGAAACCCTGATACTCCGAAAGAGTTTGTCCAGATTGTACACGAAGTGCGTCTAGTTTTTGCCGTGACCCTCTCTACTCTTTCGCACATGCTATGCGGGTGAAATGATGATACCATGCCAAGTTTCAACATTTTCAGAATTCATTTTGTAGTGATTTTCAATTTCACGGGCATTTAGCTCTCTAAACAATTAGGTAAATGACCGAAAAAAACAAATGATATTAGAACATGTTGGAAATTGATGACGTCGCTTTGAATGCTGCATAGTGAACACAAAACAAGTCCGGAGTTCAAATAAGTTTAAAAAACATTGAAGTGCCCGTGTAACAGATGAGTTCTCGTCCGAAACCCTGATACTCCGAAAGAGTTTGTCCAATTTGTAATTGACGTGCGTCAAGTTTTTGCCGCGACCCTCTCTACTCTTTCGCACATGCTATGCAGGTGAAATGATGATACCATGCCAAGTTTCAACATTTTCAGAATTCATTTTGTAGTGATTTTCAATTTCACGGTCATTTAGCTCTCTAAACAATTAGGTAAATGACCGAAAAAAAACAAATGATGTTAGAACATGTTGGAAATTGATGACGTCGCTTTGAATGCTGCATACTAAACAAAAAAGAAGTTCGGAGTTCAAATAAGTTTAAAAAACATTGAAGTGCCCGTGTAACAGATGAGTTCTCGTTCGAAACCCTGATACTCCGAAAGAGTTTGTCCAATTTGTACGTGACGCGCGTCAAGTTTTTTCCGTGACCCTCTCTACTCTTCCGCACATGCTATGCGGGTGAAATGATGATACCATGCCAAGTTTCATCATTTTCAGAATTCATTTTGTAGTGATTTTCAATTTCACGGTCATTTAGCTCTCTAAACAATTAGGTAAATGACCGAAAAAAACAAATGATATTAGAACATGTTGGAAATTGATGACGTCGCTTTGAATGCTGCATACTGAACACAAAAGAAGTCCGGAGTTCAAATAAGTTTAAAAACATTGAAGTGCCCGTGTAACAGATGAGTTCTCGTCCGAAACCCTGATACTCCGAAAGAGTTTGTCCAATTTGTACGTGACTTGCGTCAAGTTTTTGCCGCGACCCTCTCTACTCTTTCGCACATGCTATGCAGGTGAAATGATGATACCATGCCAAGTTTCAACATTTTCAGAATTCATTTTGTAGTGATTTTCAATTTCACGGTCA
>NC_041388.1:458274118-458274635 GCF_002162155.2 Triticum dicoccoides | reverse complement strand
CGTGACGTGCGTCATGTTTTTGCCGTGACCCTCTCTACTCTTTCGCACATGCTATGCAGGTGAAATGATGATACCATGCCAAGTTTCAACATTTTCAGAATTCATTTTGTAGTGATTTTCAATTTCATGGTCATTTACCTCTCTAAACAATTAGGTAAATGACCAAAAAACAACAAATGATGTTAGAACATGTTGGAAATTGATGACGTTGCTTTGAATGCTGAATACTGAACACAAAAGAAGTCCAAAGTTCAAATAAGTTTAAAAAACATTGAAGTGCCCGTGTAACAGATGAGTTCTCGTCCGAAACCCTGATACTCCGAAAGAGTTTGTCCAGTTTGTACACGAAGTGCGTCTAGTTTTTGCCGTGACCCTCTCTACTCTTTCGCACATGCTATGCGGGTGAAATGATGATACCATGCCAAGTTTCAACATTTTCAGAATTCATTTTGTAGTGATTTTCAATTTCACTGGCATTTAGCTCTCTAAACAATTAGGTAAATGACCGAAAAAACAA
>NC_041388.1:458273366-458274019 GCF_002162155.2 Triticum dicoccoides | reverse complement strand
GGTGAAATGATGACACCATGCCAAGTTTCAACATTTTCAGAATTCATTTTGTAGTGATTTTCAATTTCACGGTTATTTAGCTCTCTAAACAATTAGGTAAATGACCGAAAAACAACAAGTGATGTCAGAACATGTTGGAAATTGATGACATCGCTTTGAATGCTGCATACTGAACACAAAAGAAGTCCGGAGTTCAAATAAGTTTAAAAAACATTGAAGTGCCCGTGTAACAGATGAGTTCTCGTCCGAAACCCTGATACTCCGAAAGAGTTTGTCCAATTTGTACGTGACGTGCGTCATGTTTTTGCCGTGACCCTCTCTACTCTTTCGCACATGCTATGCGGGTGAAATGATGATACCATGCCAAGTTTCAACATTTTCATAATTCATTTTGTAGTGATTTTCAATTTCACGGTCATTTAGCTCTCTAAACAATTAGGTAAATGACCGGAAAACAACAAATGATGTCAGAACATGTTGGAAATTGATGACGTCGCTTTGAATGCTGCATACTGAACACAAAATAAGTCGGAGTTCAAATAAGTTTAAAAACATCGAAGTGCCCGTGTAACAGATGAGTTCTCCTCCGAAACCTTGATACTCCAAAAGAGTTTGTCCAGTTTGTACACGAAGTGCGTCCAGTTTTTGCCGTG
>NC_041388.1:458272228-458273011 GCF_002162155.2 Triticum dicoccoides | reverse complement strand
AATGATGATACCATGCCAAGTTTCAACATTTTCAGAATTCATTTTGTAGTGATTTTCAATTTCACGGTCATTTAGCTCTCTAAACAATTAGGTAAATGAACGAAAAACAACAAATGATGTCAGAACATGTTGGAAATTGATGACATCGCTTTGAATGCTGCATACTGAACACAAAAGAAGTCCAAAGTTCAAATAAGTTTGAAAAACATTGAAGTGCCCGTGTAACAGATGAGTTCTCGTCCGAAACCCTGATACTCCGAAAGAGTTTGTCCAATTTGTACATGAAGTGCGTCCAGTTTTTGCCGTGACCCTCTCTACTCTTTTGCACATGCTATGCGGGTGAAATGATGATACCATGCCAAGTTTCAACATTTTCAGAATTCATTTTGTAGTGATTTTCAATTTCACGGTCATTTAGCTCTCTAAACAATTAGGTAAATGACCGAAAAACAACAAATGATGTCAGAACATGTTGGAAATTGATGACGTTGCTTTGAATGCTGCATACTGAACACAAAAGAAGTTTGAAGTTCAAATAAGTTTAAAAAACATCGAAGTGCCCGTGTAACAGATGAGTTCTCGTCCGAAACCTTGATACTCCGAAAGAGTTTGTCCAGTTTGTACACGAAGTGCGTCCAGTTTTTGCCGTGACCCTCTCTACTCTTTCACACATGCTATGCGGGTGAAATGATGATACCATGCCAAGTTTCAACATTTTCAGAATTCATTTTGTAGTGATTTTCAATTTCACGGTCATTTAGCTCTCTAAACAATTAGGTAAAT
>NC_041388.1:458270337-458272218 GCF_002162155.2 Triticum dicoccoides | reverse complement strand
AAAAACAACAAATGATGTCAGAACATGTTGGAAATTGATGACGTCGCTTTGAATGCTGCATACTGAACACAAAAGAAGTCCGTAGTTCAAATAAGTTTTAAAAACATTGAAGTGCCCGTGTAACAGATGAGTTCTCGTCCGAAACCCTGATACTCCGAAAGAGTTTGTCCAGTTTGTACACGAAGTGCGTCCAATTTTTATCGTGACCCTCTATACTCTTTTGCACATGCTATGCAGGTGAAATGATGATACCCTGGCAAGTTTCAACATTTTCATAATTCATTTTGTAGTGATTTTCAATTTCACGGTCATTTAGCTCTCTAAACAATTAGGTAAATGACCGGAAAACAACAAATGATGTCAGAACATGTTGGAAATAGATGACGTCGCTTTGAATGCTGCATACTGAACACAAAAGAAGTCGGAGTTCAAATAAGTTTAAAAACATCGAAGTGCCCGTGTAACAGATGAGTTCTCCTCCGAAACCCTGATACTCCAAAAGAGTTTGTCCAGTTTGTACACGAAGTGCGTCCAGTTTTTGTCGTGACCCTCTCTACTCTTTCGCACATGCTATGCGGGTGAAATGATGACACCATGCCAAGTTTCAACATTTTCAGAATTCATTTTGTAGTGATTTTCAATTTCAGGGTTATTTAGCTCTCTAAACAATTAGGTAAATGACCGAAAAACAACAAGTGATGTCAGAACATGTTGGAAATTGATGACATCACTTTGAATGCTGCATACTGAACACAAAAGAAGTCCGGAGTTCAAATAAGTTTAAAAAACATTGAAATGCTCGTGTAACAGATGAGTTCTCGTCCGAAACCCTGATACTCCGAAAGAGTTTGTCCAATTTGTACGTGACGTGCGTCAAGTTTTTGCCGTGACCCTCTCTACTCTTTCGCACATGCTATGCGGGTGAAATGATGATACCATGCCAAGTTTCAACATTTTCAGAATTCATTTTGTAGTGATTTTCAAATTCATGGTCATTTAGCTCTGTAAACAATTAGGTAAATGACCGAAAAACAACAAATGATGTTAGAACATGTTGGAAATTGATGATGTCGCTTTGAATGCTGCATACTGAACACAAAAGAAGTTCAGTGTTATTTAGCTCTCTAAACAATTAGGTAAATGACCGAAAAACAACAAATGATGTTAGAACATGTTGGAAATTGATGACGTCGCTTTGAATGCTGCATACTGAACACAAAAGAAGTTCGGAGTTCAAATAAGTTTAAAAAACATTGAAGTGCCCGTGTAAAAAATAAGTTCTTGTCCGAAACCCTGATACTCCGAAAGAGTTTGTCCAGTTTGTACACGAAGTGCGTCCAGTTTTTGCCGTGACCCTCTCTACTCTTTCGCACATGCTATGCAGGTGAAATGATGATACCATGCCAAGTTTCAACATTTTCAGAATTCATTTTGTAGTGATTTTCAATTTCACGGTCATTTAGCTCTCTAAACAATTAGGTAAATGACCGAAAAACAACAAATGATGTCAGAACATGTTGGAAATTGATGACGTCACTTTGAATGTTGCATACTGAACACAAAAGAAGTCCGGAGTTCAAATAAAATTTTAAAATATTGAAGTGCCCGTGTAACAGATGAGTTCTCGTCCGAATCCCTGATACTCCGAAAGAGTTTGTCCAATTTGTACATGAAGTGCGTCCAGTTTTTGCCGTGACCCTCTCTACACTTTCGCACATGCTATGCGGGTGAAATGATGATACCAAGCCAAGTTTCAACATTTTCAGAATTCATTTTGTAGTGATTTTCAGTTTCACGGTCATTTAGCTCTCTAAACAATTAGGTAAATGACCGAAAACAACAAATGATGTTAGAACATGTTGGAAATTGATGACGTCGCTT
>NC_041388.1:458268580-458269240 GCF_002162155.2 Triticum dicoccoides | reverse complement strand
TTTCAACATTTTCAGAGTTCATTTTGTAGTGATTTTCAATTTCACGGTCATTTAGCTCTCCAAACAATTAGGTAAGTGACCGAAAAACAACAAATGTTGTCAGAACATGTTGGAAATTGATGACGTCGCTTTGAATGCTGCATACTGAACACAAAAGAAGTCCGGAGTTCAAATAAGTTTAAAAAACATTGATGTGCCCGTGTAACAGATGAGTTCTCTTCCGAAACCCTGATACTCCGAAAGAGTCTGTCCAGTTTGTACACGAAGTGCATCCAGTTTTTGCTGTGACCCTCTCTACTCTTCCGCACATGCTATGCGGGTGAAATGATGATACCATGCCAAGTTTCAACATTTTCAGAGTTCATTTTGTAGTGATTTTCAATTTCACGGTCATTTAGCTCTCTAACAATTAGGAAAATGACTGAAAAACAACAAATGATGTCAGAACATGTTGGAAATTGATGACGTCACTTTGAATGCTGCATACTGAACACAAAAGAAGTCCGGAGTTCAAATAAGTTTAAAAAACATTGAAGTGCCCGTGTAACAGATGAGTTCTCGTCCGAAACCTTGATACTCCGAAAGAGTTTGTCCAGTTTATACACAAAGTGCATCCAGTTTTCGCCGTGACCCTCTCTACTATTTCGCACATGCTATGCG
>NC_041388.1:458265595-458267816 GCF_002162155.2 Triticum dicoccoides | reverse complement strand
CGAAAAACAACAAATGATGTCAGAACATGTTGGAAATTGATGACGTCGCTTTGAATGCTGCATACTGAACACAAAAGAAGTCCGGAGTTCAAATAAGTTTAAAAAACATTGAAGTGTCCGTGTAACAGATGAGTTCTCGTCCGAAACCCTGATACTCCGAAAGAGATTGTCCAGTTTGTACACGAAGTGCGTCCAGTTTTTGCCGTGACCCTCTCTACTCTTTCGCACATGCTATGCGGGTGAAATGATGATACCATGCCAAGTTTCAACATTTTCAGAGTTCATTTTGTAGTGATTTTCAATTTCACGGTCATTTAGCTCTCTAACAATTAGGTAAATGACTGAGAAACAACAAATGATGTCAGAACATGTTGGAAATTGATGACATCACTTTGAATGCTGCATACTGAACACAAAAGAAGTCCAGAGTTCAAATAAGTTTAAAAAACATTGAAGTGCCCGTGTAACAGATGAGTTCTCGTCCGAAACCCTAATACTCCGAAAGAGTTTGTCCAGTTTATACACAAAGTGCATCCAGTTTTCGCCGTGACCCTCTCTACTATTTCGCACATGCTATGCGGGTGAAATGATGATACCATGCCAAGTTTCAACATTTTCAGAGTTCATTTTGTAGTGATTTTCAATTTCACGGTCATTTAGCTCTCTAAACAATTAGGTAAATGACCGAAAAACAACAAATGATGTCAGAACATGTTGGAAATTGATGACGTCGCTTTGAATGTTGCATACTGAACACAAAAGAAGTCGGGAGTTCAAATAAGTTTACAAAACATTGACGTGCCCGCGTAACAGATGAGTTCTCGTCTGAAACCCTGATACTCCGAAAGAGTTTGTCCAGTTTTGCACACGAAGTGCGTCCAGTTTTTGCCGTGACCCTCTCTACTCTTTCGCACATGCTATGCGGGTGAAATGATGATACTATGCCAAGTTTCAACATTTTCAGAGTTCATTTTGTAGTGATTTTCAATTTCACGGTCATTTAGCTCTCTAACAATTAGGTAAATGACTGCAAAACAACAAATGATGTCAAAACATGTTGGAAATTGATGACGTCACTTTGAATGCTGCATACTGAACACAAAAGAAGTCCAGAGTTCAAATAAGTTTAAAAAACATTGAAGTGCCCGTGTAACAGATGAGTTCTCGTCCGAAACCCTAATACTCCGAAAGAGTTTGTCCAGTTTATACACAAAGTGCATCAAGTTTTCGCCGTGACCCTCTCTACTATTTCGCACATGCTATGCGGGTGAAATGATGATACCATGCCAAGTTTCAACATTTTCAGAGTTCATTTTGTAGTGATTTTCAATTTCACGGTCATTTAGCTCTCTAAACAATTAGGTAAATGACCGAAAAACAACAAATGGTGTCAGAACATGTTGGAAATTGATGATGTCGCTTTGAATGCTGCATACTGAACACAAAAGAAGTCGGGAGTTCAAATAAGTTAAAAAACATTGAAGTGCCCGTGTAACAGATGAGTTCTCGTCTGAAACCCTGATACTCCGAAAGAGATTGTCCAGTTTGTACACAAAGTGCATCCAGTTTTTGCCGTGACCCTCTCTACTCTTCCGCACATGCTATGCGGGTGAAATGATGATACCATGCCAAGTTTCAACATTTTCAGAGTTCATTTTGTAGTGATTTTCAATTTCACGGTCATTTAGCTCTCTAACAATTAGGTAAATGACTGAAAAACAACAAATGATGTCAGAACATGTTGGAAATTGATGACGTCACTTTTAATGCTGCATACTGAACACAAAAGAAGTCCGGAGTTCAAATAAGTTTAAAAAACATTGAAGTGCCCGTGTAACAGATGAGTTCTCGTCCGAAACCCTGATACTCCGAAAGAGATTGTCCAGTTTGTACACGAAGTGCGTCCAGTTTTTGCCGTGACCCTCTCTACTATTTCGCACATGCTATGCGGGTGAAATGATGATACCATGCCAAGTTTCAACATTTTCAGAGTTCATTTTGTAGTGATTTTCAATTTCACGGTCATTTAGCTCTCCAAACAATTAGGTAAATGACTGAAAAACAACAAATGATGTCAGAACATGTTGGAAATTGATGACGTCGCTTTGAATGCTGCATACTGAACACAAAAGAAGTCCAGAGTTCAAATAAGTTTAAAAAACATTGAAGTGCCCGTGTAACAGATGAGTTCTCGTCCGAAACCCTGATACTCCGAAAGAGA
>NC_041388.1:458265056-458265585 GCF_002162155.2 Triticum dicoccoides | reverse complement strand
GTTTCAACATTTTCAGAGTTCATTTTGTAGTGATTTTCAATTTCACGGTCATTTAGCTCTCTAAACAATTAGGTAAATGATCGAAAAACAACAAATGATGTCAGAACATGTTGGAAATTGATGACGTCGCTTTGAATGCTACATACTGAACACAAAAGAAGTCGGGAGTTCAAATAAGTTTAAAAAACATTGAAGTGCCCGCGTAACAGATGAGTTCTCGTCTGAAACCCTGATACTCCGAAAGAGTTTGTCCAGTTTTGCACACGAAGTGCGTCCAGTTTTTGCCGTGACCCTCTCTACTCTTTCGCACATGCTATGCGGGTGAAATGATGATACTATGCCAAGTTTCAACATTTTCAGAGTTCATTTTGTAGTGATTTTCAATTTCACGCTCATTTAGCTCTCTAACAATTAGGTAAATGACTGCAAAACAACAAATGATGTCAGAACATGTTGAAAATTGATGACGTCGCTTTGAATGCAGCGTACTGAACACAAAAGAAGTCCAGAGTTCAAATAAGTTTAAAAA
>NC_041388.1:458264214-458265046 GCF_002162155.2 Triticum dicoccoides | reverse complement strand
CAAATGATGTCAGAACATGTTGGGAATTGATGACGTCACTTTGAATGCAGCATACTAAACACAAAAGAATTCCGGAGTTCAAATAAGTTTAAAAAACATTGAAGTGTCCATGTAACAGATGAGTTCTCGTCCGAAACCCTGATACTCCGAAAGAGTTTGTCCAGTTTGTACACGAACTGCGTCCAGTTTTTTCCGTGACCCTCTCTACTCTTTTGCACATGCTATGCCGGTGAAATGATGATACCATGCCAAGTTTCAACATTTTCAGAATTCATTTTGTAGTGATTTTCAATTTCACGGTCATTTAGCTCTCTAAAAAATTAGGTAAATGACCGAAAAACAACAAATGATGTCAGAACATGTTCGAAATTGATGAGGTCGCTTTGAATGCTGCATACTGAACACAAAAGAAGTCGGAGTTCAAATAAGTTTAAAAAACATCGAAGTGCCCGTGCAACAGATGAGTTCTCGTCCGAAACCCTGATACTCCGAAAGAGTTTGTCCAGTTTGTACACGAAGTGCGTCCAGTTTTTGCCGTGACCCTCTCTACTCTTTTGCAGATGCTATGCGGGTGAAATGATGATACCATGCCAAGTTTCAACATTTTCAGAATTCATTTTGTAGTGATTTTCAATTTCACGGTCATTTAGCTCTCTAAACAATTAGGTAAAAGACCGAAAAATAACAAATGATGTCAGAACATGTTCGGAATTGATGACGTCACTTTGAATGCAGCATACTAAACACAAAAGAATTCCGGAGTTCAAATAAGTTTAAAAATATTGAAGTGTCCATGTAACAGATGAGTTCTCGTCCGAAACCCTGATACTCC
>NC_041388.1:458259276-458263833 GCF_002162155.2 Triticum dicoccoides | reverse complement strand
GCTTTGAATGCTGCATACTGAACACAAAAGAAGTCGGAGTTCAAATAAGTTTAAAAAACATCGAAGTGCCCGTGTAACATATGAGTTCTCGTCCGGAACCCTGATACTCCGAAAGAGTTTGTTCAGTTTGTACACGAAGTGCGTCCAGTTTTTGCCGTGACCCTCTCTACTCTTTCGCACATGCTATGCCGGTGAAATGATGATACCATGCCAAGTTTCAACATTTTCAGAATTCATTTTGTAGTGATTTTCAATTTCACGGTCATTTAGCTCTCTAAACAATTAGGTAAATGACCGAAAAACAACAAATGATGTCAGAACATGTTGGAAATTGATGACATCGCTTTGAATGCTGCATACTGAACACAAAAGAAGTCCGGAGTTCAAATAAGTTTGAAAAACATGGAAGTGCCCGTGTAACAGATGAGTTCTCGTCCGAAACCCTGATACTCCGAAAGAGTTTGTCCAATTTGTACATGAAGTGCATCCAGTTTTTGCCGTGACCCTCTCTACTCTTTCGCACATGCTATGCGGGTGAAATGATGATACCATGCCAAGTTTCAACATTTTCAGAATTCATTTTGTAGTGATTTTCAATTTCACGGTCATTTAGCTCTCTAAACAATTAGGTAAATGACCGAAAAACAACAAATGATGTCAGAACATGTTGGAAATTGATGACGTTGCTTTGAATGCTGCATACTGAACACAAAAGAAGTTTGAAGTTCAAATAAGTTTAAAAAACATCGAAGTGCCCGTGTAACAGATGAGTTCTCGTCCGAAACCTTGATACTCCGAAAGAGTTTGTCCAGTTTGTACACAAAGTGCGTCCAGTTTTTGCCGTGACCCTCTCTACTCTTTCACACATGCTATGCGGGTGAAATGATGATACCATGCCAAGTTTCAACATTTTCAGAATTCATTTTGTAGTGATTTTCAATTTCACGGTCATTTAGCTCTCTAAACAATTAGGTAAATGACCGAAAAACAACAAATGATGTCACAACATGTTGGGAATTGATGACATCACTTTGAATGCAGCATACTAAACACAAAAGAATTCCGGAGTTCAAATAAGTTTAAAAAACATTGAAGTGTCCATGTAACAGATGAGTTCTCGTCCGAAACCCTGATACTCCGAAAGAGTTTGTCCAGTTTGTACACGAACTGTGTCCAGTTTTTTCCGTGACCCTCTCTACTCTTTTGCACATGCTATGCCGATGAAATGATGATACCATGCCAAGTTTCAACATTTTCAGAATTCATTTTGTAGTGATTTTCAATTTCACGGTCATTTAGCTCTCTAAAAAATTAGGTAAATGACTGAGAAACAACAAATGATGTCAGAACATGTTCAAAATTGATGATGTCGCTTTGAATGCTGCATACTGAACACAAAAGAAGTCGGAGTTCAAATAAGTTTAAAAAACATCGAAGTGCCCGTGCAACAGATGAGTTCTCGTCCAAAACCCTGATACTCCGAAAGAGTTTGTCCAGTTTGTACACGAAGTGCGTCCAGTTTTTGCCGTGACCCTCTCTACTCTTTAGCAGATGCTATGCGGGTGAAATGATGATACCATGCCAAGTGTCAACATTTTCAGAATTCATTTTGTAGTGATTTTCAATTTCACGGTCATTTAGCTCTCTAAACAATTAGGTAAATGACCGAAAAACAACAAATGATGTCAGAACATGTTGGGAATTGATGACATCGCTTTGAATGCTGCATACTGAACACAAAAGAAGTCCGGAGTTCAAATCAGTTTGAAAAACATTGAAGTGCCCGTGTAACAGATGAGTTCTCGTCCGAAACCCTGATACTCCGAAAGAGTTTGTCCAGTTTGTACATGAAGTGCGTCCAGTTTTTGCCGTGACCCTCTCTACTCTTTTGCACATGCTATGCCAGTGAAATGATGATACCATGCCAAGTTTCAACATTTTCAGAATTCATTTTGTAGTGATTTTCAATTTCACGGTCATTTAGCTCTCTAAACAATTAGGTAAATGACCGAAAAACAACAAATGATGTCAGAACATGTTCGAAATTGATGACGTTGCTTTGAATGCTGCATACTGAACACAAAAGAAGTCGGAGTTCAAATAAGTTTAAAAAACATCGAAGTGCCTGTGTAACAGATGAGTTCTCGTCCGAAAACCTGATACTCCGAAAGAGTTTGTCCAGTTTGTACACGAAGTTCGTCCAGTTTTTGCCGTGACCCTCTCTACTCTTTCGCACATGCTATGCGGGTGAAATGATGATACCATGCCAAGTTTTAACATTTTCAGAATTCATTTTGTAGTGATTTTCAATTTCATGGTCATTTAGCTCTCTAAACAATTAGGTAAATGACCGAAAAACAACAAATGATGTCAGAACATGTTGGAAATTGATGACATCGCTTTGAATGCTGCATACTGAACACAAAAGAAGTCCGAAGTTCAAATAAGTTTAAAAAACATCGAAGTGCCCGTGTAATAGATGAGTTCTCGTCCGAAACCCTGATACTCCGAAAGAGTTTGTCCAGTTTGTACACGAAGTGCGTCCAGTTTTTGCCGTGACCCTCTCTACTCTTTCACAGATGCTATGCGGGTGAAATGATGATACCATGCCAAGTTTCAACATTTTCAGAATTCATTTTGTAGTGATTTACAATTTCACGGTCATTTAGCTCTCTAAACAATTAGGTAAATGACCGAAAAACAACAAATGATGTCAGAACATGTTCGAAATTGAAGACGTCGCTTTGAATGCTGCATACTGAACACAAAAGAAGTCGGAGTTCAAATAAGTTTAAAAAACATCGAAGTGCCTGTGTAACAGATGAGTTCTCGTCCGAAACCCTGATACTCCGAAAGAGTTTGTCCAGTTTGTTCACGAAGTGCGTCCAGTTTTTGCCGTGACCCTCTCTACTCTTTCGCACATGCTATGCAGGTGAAATGATGATACCATCCAAGTTTTAACATTTTCAGAATTCATTTTGTAGTGATTTTCAACTTCACGGTCATTTAGCTCTCTAAACAATTAGGTAAATGACCGAAAAACAACAAATGATGTCAGAACATGTTGGAAATTGATGACATCGCTTTGAATGCTGCATACTGAACACAAAAGAAGTCCGAAGTTCAAATAAGTTTGAAAAACATTGAAGTGCCCGTGTAACAGATGAGTTCTCGTCCGAAACCCTGATACTCCAAAAGAGTTTGTCCAATTTGTACATGAAGTGCGTCCAGTTTTTGCCGTGACCCTCTCTACTCTTTCGCACATGCTATGCGGGTGAAATGATGATACCATGCCAAGTTTCAACATTTTCAGAATTCATTTTGTTGTGATTTTCAATTTCGCGGTCATTTAGCTCTCTAAACAATTAGGTAAACGACCGAAAAACAACAAATGATGTCAGAACATGTTGGAAATTGATGACGTCGCTTTGAATGCTGCATACCGAACACAAAAGAAGTCAGAGTTCAAATAAGTTTAAAAAACAACGAAGTGCCCGTGTAACAGATGAGTTCTCGTCCGAAAACCTGATACTCCGAAAGAGTTTGTCCAGTTTGTACAGGAAGTGCGTCCAGTTTTTGCCGTGACCCTCTCTACTCTTTCGCACATGCTATCCGGGTGAAATGATGATACCATGCCAAGTTTCCACATTTTTAGAATTCATTTTGTAGTGATTTTCAATTTCACGGTCATTTAGCTCTCTAAACAATTAGGTAAATGACCGAAAAACAAAAAATGATGTCAGAACATGTTGGAAATTGATGACGTCACTTTGAATGCTGCATACTGAACACATAAGAATTCCAGAGTTCAAATAAGTTTAAAAAACATTGAAGTGTCCATGTAACAGATGAGTTCTCGTCCGAAACCCTGATACTCCGAAAGAGTTTGTCCAGTTTGTACACGAACTGCGTCCAGTTTTTTCCGTGACCCTCTCTACTCTTTTGCACATGCTATGCCGGTGAAATGATGATACCATGCCAAGTTTCAACATTTTCAGAATTCATTTTGTAGTGATTTCAATTTCACGGTCATTTAGCTCTCTAAACAATTAGGTAAATGACCGAAAAACAACAAATGATGTCAGAACATGTTCGAAATTGATGACCTCGCTTTCAATGTTGCATACTGAACACAAAAGAAGTTAGAGTTCAAATAAGTTTAAAAAACATCGAAGTGACCGTGTAACAGATGAGTTCTCGTCCGAAACCCTGATACTCCGAAAGAGTTTGTCCACTTTGTACACGAAGTGCGTCCAGTTTTTGCGGTGACCCTCTCTACTCTTTTGCACATGCTATGCGGGTGAAATGATGATACCATGCCAAGTTTCAACATTTTCAGAATTCATTTTGTAGTGATTTTCAATTTCACGGTCATTTAGCTCTCTAAACAATTAGGTAAACGACCGAAAAACAACAAATGATGTCAGAACATGTTGGGAATTGATGACGTCGCTTTGAATGCTGCATACTGAACACAAAAGAAGTCCGGAGTTCAATTAAGTTTAAAAAACATTGAAGTGCCCGTGTAACAGATGAGTTCTCGTCCGAAACCCTGAT
>NC_041388.1:458257835-458259011 GCF_002162155.2 Triticum dicoccoides | reverse complement strand
GCACATGCTATGCGGGTGAAATGATGATACCATGCCAAGTTTCAACATTTTTAGAATTAATTTTGTAGTGATTTTCAATTTCACGGTCATTTAGCTCTCTAAACAATTAGGTAAATGACCGAAAAACAACAAATGATGTCAGAACATGTTGGAAATTGATGACGTTGCTTTGAATGCTGCATACTGAACACAAAAGAAGTTCGAAGTTCAAATAAGTTTAAAAAACATCAAAGTGCCTGTGTAACAGATGAGTTCTCGTCCGAAACCCTGATACTCCGAAAGAGTTTGTCCAGTTTGTACATGAATTGCGTCTAGTTTTTGCCGTGACCCTCTCTACTCTTTCGCACATGCTATGCGGGTGAAATTATGATACCATGCCAAGTTTCAACATTTTTAGAATTAATTTTGTAGTGATTTTCAATTTCACGGTCATTTACCTCTCTAAACAATTAGGTAAATGACCGAAAAACAACAAATGATATCAGAACATGTTGGGAATTGATGACGTCGCTTTGAATGCAGCATACTGAACACAAAAGAAGTCTGGAGTTCAAATAAGTATAAAAAACATTGAAGTGTCCATGTAACAGATGAGTTCTCGTTCGAAACCCTCTCTACTCTTTCGCACATGCTATGCGGGTGAAATGATGATACCATGCCAAGTTTCAACATTTTCAGAATTCATTTTGTAGTGATTTCAATTTCACGGTAATTTAGCTCTCTAAACAATTAGGTAAATGACCGAAAAACAACAAATGATGTCAGAACATGTTCGAAATTGATGACGTTGCTTTGAATGCTACATACTGAACACAAAAGATGTCGGAGTTCAAATAAGTTTAAAAAACATCGAAGTGACCGTGTAACAGATGAGTTCTCGTCCGAAACCCTGATACTCCGAAAGAGTTTGTCCAGTTTGTACACGAAGTGCGTCCAGTTTTTGCGGTGACCCTCTCTACTCTTTTGCACATGCTATGCGGGTGAAATGATGATACCATGCCAAGTTTCAACATTTTCAGAATTCATTTTGTAGTGATTTTCAATTTCACGGTCATTTAGCTCTCTAAACAATTAGGTAAACGGCCGAAAAACAACAAATGATGTCAGAACATGTTGGGAATTGATGACGTCGCTTTGAATGCTGCATACTGAACACAAAAGAAGTCCGGAGTTCAA
>NC_041388.1:458255183-458255669 GCF_002162155.2 Triticum dicoccoides | reverse complement strand
TAAGTTTAAAAAACATTGAAGTGCCCGTGTAACAGATGAGTTCTCGTCCGAAACCCTGATACTCCGAAAGAGTTTGTCCAGTTTGTACACGAAGTGCGTCCAGTTTTTGCCGTGACCCTCTCTACTCTTTTGCACATGCTATGCGGGTGAAATGATGATACCATGCCAAGTTTCAACATTTTTAGAATTAATTTGGTAGTGATTTTCAATTTCACGGTCATTTAGCTCTCTAAACAATTAGGTAAATGACCGAAAAACAACAAATGATGTCAAAACATGTTGGAAATTGAAGACGTCGCTTTGAATGCTGCATACTGAACACAAAAGAAGTCAAAGTTCAAATAAGTTTAAAAAACAACGAAGTGCCCGTGTAACAGATGAGTTCTCGTCCGAAAACCTGATACTCCGAAAGAGTTTGTCCAGTTTGTACACGAAGTGCGTCCAGTTTTTGCCGTGACCCTCTCTACTCTTTCGCACATGCTATGC
>NC_041388.1:458252772-458253947 GCF_002162155.2 Triticum dicoccoides | reverse complement strand
TCAAATAAGTATAAAAAACATTGAAGTGTCCATGTAACAGATGAGTTCTCGTTCGAAACCCTCTCTACTCTTTCGCACATGCTATGCGGGTGAAATGATGATACCATGCCAAGTTTCAACATTTTCAGACTTCATTTTGTAGTGATTTTCAATTTCACGGTCATTTAGCTCTCTAAACAATTAGGTAAATGACCGAAAAACAACAAATGATGTCAGAACATGTTGGGAATTGATGACGTTGCTTTGAATGCAGCATACTGAACACAAAAGAAGTCCGGAGTTCAAATAAGTTTAAAAAACATTGAAGTGTCCATGTAACAGATGATTTCTCGTCCGAAACCCTGATACTCCAAAAGAGTTTGTCTAGTTTGTACACGAACTGCGTCCAGTTTCTGCCGTGACCCTCTCTACTCTTTTGCACATGCTATGCCGGCGAAATGATGATACCATGCCAAGTTTCAACATTTTCAGAATTCATTTTGTAGTGATTTTCAATTTCACGGTCATTTAGCTCTCTAAACAATTAGGTAAATGACCGAAAAACAATAAATGATGTCAGAACATGTTGGAAATTGATGACGTCGCTTTGAATGCTGCATACTGAACACAAAAGAAGTCGGAGTTCAAATAAGTTTAAAAAACATCGAAGTGCCCGTGTAACAGATGAGTTCTCGTCCGAAACCCTGATACTCCAAAAGAGTTTGTCCAGTTTGTACACGAAGTGCGTCCAGTTTTTGCCGTGACCCTCTCTACTCTTTCGCACATGCTATGCGGGTGAAATGATGATACCATGCCAAGTTTCAACATTTTCAGAATTCATTTTGTAGTGATTTTCAATTTCACGGTCATTTAGCTCTCTAAACAATTAGGTAAATGACCGAAAAACAACAAATGATGTCAGAACATGTTGGAAATTGATGACATCGCTTTGAATGCTGCATATTGAACACAAAAGAAGTCCGGAGTTCAAATAAGTTTAACAAACATTGAAGTGTCCATGTAACAGATGAGTTCTCCTCCGAAACCCTCTCTACTCTTTCGCACATGCTATGCGGGTGAAATGATGATACCATGCCAAGTTTCAACATTTTCAGAATTCATTTTGTAGTGATTTTCTATTTCACGGTCATTTAGCTCTCTAAACAATTAGGTAAATGACCGAAAAACAACAAATT
>NC_041388.1:458249703-458250538 GCF_002162155.2 Triticum dicoccoides | reverse complement strand
TTCAAATAAGTTTAAAAAACATCGAAGTGCCTGTGTAACAGATGATTTCTCGTCCGAAACCCTGATACTCCGAAAGAGTTTGTCCAGTTTGTTCACGAAGTGCGTCCAGTTTTTGCCGTGACCCTCTCTACTCTTTCGCACATGCTATGCGGGTGAAATGATGATACCATGCCAAGTTTTAACATTTTCAGAATTCATTTTGTAGTGATTTTCAATTTCACGGTCATTTAGCTCTCTAAACAATTAGGTAAATGACCGAAAAACAACAAATGATGTCAGAACATGTTGGAAATTGATGATGTTGCTTTGAATGCTGCATACTGAACATAAAAGAAGTCCGAAGTTCAAATAAGTTTAAAAAACATTGAAGTGCCCGTGTAACAGATGAGTTCTCGTCCGAAACCCTGATACTCCGAAAGAGTTTGTCCAGTTTGTACACGAAGTGCGTCCAGTTTTTGCCGTGACCCTCTCTACTCTTTTGCACATGCTATGCGGGTGAAATGATGATACCATGCCAAGTTTCAACATTTTTAGAATTAATTTGGTAGTGATTTTCAATTTCACGGTCATTTAGCTCTCTAAACAATTAGGTAAATGACCGAAAAACAACAAATGATGTCAAAACATGTTGGAAATTGAAGACGTCGCTTTGAATGCTGCATACTGAACACAAAAGAAGTCAAAGTTCAAATAAGTTTAAAAAACAACGAAGTGCCCGTGTAACAGATGAGTTCTCGTCCGAAAACCTGATACTCCGAAAGAGTTTGTCCAGTTTGTACACGAAGTGCGTCCAGTTTTTGCCGTGACCCTCTCTACTCTTTCGCACATGCTATGC
>NC_041388.1:458247829-458249628 GCF_002162155.2 Triticum dicoccoides | reverse complement strand
GGTGAAATGATGATACCATGCCAAGTTTCCACATTTTTAGAATTCATTTTGTAGTGATTTTCAATTTCACGGTCATTTAGCTCTCTAAACAATTAGGTAAATGACCGAAAAACAACAAATGATGTCAGAACATGTTGGAAATTGATGACGTCACTTTGAATGCTGCATACTGAACACAAAAGAATTCCAGAGTTCAAATAAGTTTAAAAAACATTGAAGTGTCCATGTAACAGATGAGTTCTCGTCCGAAACCCTGATACTCCGAAAGAGTTTGTCCAGTTTGTACACGAACTGCGTCCAGTTTTTGCCGTGACCCTCTCTACTCTTTTGCACATGCTATGCCGGTGAAATGATGATACCATGCCAAGTTTCAACATTTTCAGAATTCATTTTGTAGTGATTTCAATTTCACGGTAATTTAGCTCTCTAAACAATTAGGTAAATGACCGAAAAACAACAAATGATGTCAGAACATGTTCGAAATTGATGACGTCGCTTTGAATGCTACATACTGAACACAAAAGATGTCGGAGTTCAAATAAGTTTAAAAAACATCGAAGTGACCGTGTAACAGATGAGTTCTCGTCCGAAACCCTGATACTCCGAAAGAGTTTGTCTAGTTTGTACACGAAGTGCGTCCAGTTTTTGCGGTGACCCTCTCTACTCTTTCGCACATGCTATGCGGGTGAAATGATGATACCATGCCAAGTTTCAACATTTTCAGAATTCATTTTGTAGTGATTTTCAATTTCACGGTCATTTAGCTCTCTAAACAATTAGGTAAACGGCCGAAAAACAACAAATGATGTCAGAACATGTTGGGAATTGATGACGTCGCTTTGAATGCTGCATACTGAACACAAAATAAGTCCGGAGTTCAAATAAGTTTAAAAAACATTGAAGTGCCCGTGTAACTGATGAGTTCTCGTCCGTAACCCTGATACTCCGAAAGAGTTTGTCCAGTTTGTACACGAAGTGCGTCCAATTTTTGCCGTGACCCTCTCTACTGTTTTGCACATGCTATGCGGGTGAAATGATGATACCATGCCAAGTTTCAACATTTTTAGAATTAATTTTTTAGTGATTTTCAATTTCACGGTCATTTAGCTCTCTAAACAATTAGGTAAATGACCGAAAAACAACAAATGATGTCAGAACATGTTGGAAATTGATGATGTTGCTTTGAATGCTGCATACTGAACACAAAAGAAGTTCGAAGTTCAAATAAGTTTAAAAAACATCAAAGTGCCTGTGTAACAGATGAGTTCTCGTCCGAAACCCTGATACTCCGAAAGAGTTTGTCTAGTTTGTACATGAAGTGCGTCTAGTTTTTGCCGTGACCCTCTCTACTCATTCGCACATGCTATGCGGGTGAAATGATGATACCATGCCAAGTTTCAACATTTTTAGAATTAATTTTGTAGTGATTTTCAATTTCACGGTCATTTACCTCTCTAAACAATTAGGGAAATGACCGAAAAACAACAAATGATGTCAGAACATGTTGGGAATTGATGACGTCGTTTTGAATGCAGCATACTGAACACAAAAGAAGTCTGGAGTTCAAATAAGTTTAAAAAACATTGAAGTGTCCATGTAACAGATGAGTTCTCGTTCGAAACCCTCTCTACTCTTTCGCACATGCTATGCGGGTGAAATGATGATACCATGCCAAGTTTCAACATTTTTAGACTTCATTTTGTAGTGATTTTCAATTTCACGGTCATTTAGCTCTTTAAACAATTAGGTAAATGACCGAAAAACAACAAATGATGTCAGAACATGTTGGGAATTGATGA
>NC_041388.1:458244382-458246309 GCF_002162155.2 Triticum dicoccoides | reverse complement strand
CCTCTCTACTCTTTCGCACATGCTATGCGGGTGAAATGATGATACCATGCCAAGTTTCAACATTTTCAGAATTCATTTTGTAGTGATTTTCAATTTCACGGTCATTTAGCTCTCTAAACAATTAGGTAAACGGCCGAAAAACAACAAATGATGTCAGAACATGTTGGGAATTGATGACGTCGCTTTGAATGCTGCATACTGAACACAAAAGAAGTCCGGAGTTCAAATAAGTTTAAAAAACATTGAAGTGCCCGTGTAACTGATGAGTTCTCGTCCGTAACCCTGATACTCCGAAAGAGTTTGTCCAGTTTGTACACGAAGTGCGTCCAGTTTTTGCCGTGACCCTCTCTACTGTTTTGCACATGCTATGCGGGTGAAATGATGATACCATGCCAAGTTTCAACATTTTTAGAATTAATTTTGTAGTGATTTTCAATTTCACGGTCATTTAGCTCTCTAAACAATTAGGTAAATGACCGAAAAACAACAAATGATGTCAGAACATGTTGGAAATTGATGATGTTGCTTTGAATGCTGCATACTGAACACAAAAGAAGTTCGAAGTTCAAATAAGTTTAAAAAACATCAAAGTGCCTATGTAACAGATGAGTTCTCGTCCGAAACCCTGATACTCCGAAAGAGTTTGTCTAGTTTGTACATGAAGTGCGTCTAGTTTTTGCCGTGACCCTCTCTACTCTTTCGCACATGCTATGCGGGTGAAATGATGATACCATGCCAAGTTTCAACATTTTTAGAATTAATTTTGTAGTGATTTTCAATTTCACGGTCATTTACCTCTCTAAACAATTAGGTAAATGACCGAAAAACAACAAATGATGTCAGAACATGTTGGGAATTGATGACGTCGTTTTGAATGCAGCATACTGAACACAAAAGAAGTCTGGAGTTCAAATAAGTTTAAAAAACATTGAAGTGTCCATGTAACAGATGAGTTCTCGTTCGAAACCCTCTCTACTCTTTCGCACATGCTATGCGGGTGAAATGATGATACCATGCCAAGTTTCAACATTTTTAGACTTCATTTTGTAGTGATTTTCAATTTCACGGTCATTTAGCTCTTTAAACAATTAGGTAAATGACCGAAAAACAACAAATGATGTCAGAACATGTTGGGAATTGATGATGTTGCTTTGAATGCAGCATACTGAACACAAAAGAAGTCCGGAGTTCAAATAAGTTTAAAAAACATTGAAGTGTCCATGTAACAGATGAGTTCTCGTCCGAAACCCTGATACTCCGAAAGAGTTTGTCCAGTTTGTACACGAACTACGTCCAGTTTTTGCCGTGACCCTCTCTACTCTTTTGCACATGCTATGCCGGCGAAATGATGATACCATGCCAAGTTTCAACATTTTCAGAATTCATTTTGTAGTGATTTTCAATTTCACTGTCATTTAGCTCTCTAAACAATTAGGTAAATGACCGAAAAACAATAAATGATGTCAGAACATGTTGGAAATTGATGACGTCGCTTTGAATGCTGCATACTGAACACAAAAGAAGTCAAAGTTCAAATAAGTTTAAAAAACAACGAAGTGCCCGTGTAACAGATGAGTTCTCGTCCGAAAACCTGATACTCCGAAAGAGTTTGTCCAGTTTGTACACGAACTGCGTCCAGTTTTTGCCGTGTCCCTCTCTACTCTTTCGCACATGCTATGCGGGTGAAATGATGATACCATGCCAAGTTTCCACATTTTTAGAATTCATTTTGTAGTGATTTTCAATTTCACGGTCATTTAGCTCTCTAAACAATTAGGTAAATGACCGAAAAACAACAAATGATGTCAGAACATGTTGGAAATTGATGACGTCACTTTGAATGCTGCATAATGAACACAAAAGAATTCCAGAGTTCAAATAAGTTTAAAAAACATTGAAGTGTCCATGTAACAGATGAGTTCTCGTC
>NC_041388.1:458237469-458238935 GCF_002162155.2 Triticum dicoccoides | reverse complement strand
TCAGAACATGTTGGAAATTGATGACGTCACTTTGAATGCTGCATACTGAACACAAAAGAATTCCAGAGTTCAAATAAGTTTAAAAAACATTGAAGTGTCCATGTAACAGATGAGTTCTCGTCCGAAACCCTGATACTCCGAAAGAGTTTGTCCAGTTTGTACACGAACTGCGTCCAGTTTTTGCCGTGACCCTCTCTACTCTTTTGCACATGCTATGCCGGTGAAATGATGATACCACGCCAAGTTTCAACATTTTCAGAATTCATTTTGTAGTGATTTCAATTTCACGGTAATTTAGCTCTCTAAACAATTAGGTAAATGACCGAAAAACAACAAATGATGTCAGAACATGTTCGAAATTGATGACGTCGCTTTGAATGCTACATACTGAACACAAAAGATGTCAGAGTTCAAATAAGTTTAAAAAACATCGAAGTGACCGTGTAACAGATGAGTTCTCGTCCGAAACCCTGATACTCCGAAAGAGTTTGTCCAGTTTGTACACGAAGTGCGTCCAGTTTTTGCGGTGATCCTCTCTACTCTTTCGCACATGCTATGCGGGTGAAATGATGATACCATGCCAAGTTTCAACATTTTCAGAATTCATTTTGTAGTGATTTTCAATTTCACGGTCATTTAGCTCTCTAAACAATTAGGTAAACGGCCGAAAAACAACAAATGATGTCAGAACATGTTGGGAATTGATGACGTCGCTTTGAATGCTGCATACTGAACACAAAAGAAGTCCGGAGTTCAAATAAGTTTAAAAAACATTGAAGTGCCCGTGTAACTGATGAGTTCTCGTCCGTAACCCTGATACTCCGAAAGAGTTTGTCCATTTTGTACACGAAGTGCGTCCAGTTTTTGCCGTGACCCTCTCTACTGTTTTGCACATGCTATGCGGGTGAAATGATGATACCATGCCAAGTTTCAACATTTTTAGAATTAATTTTGTAGTGATTTTCAATTTCACGGTCATTTAGCTCTCTAAACAATTAGGTAAATGACCGAAAAACAACAAATGATGTCAGAACATGTTGGAAATTGATGATGTTGCTTTGAATGCTGCATACTGAACACAAAAGAAGTTCGAAGTTCAAATAAGTTTAAAAAACATCAAAGTTCCTGTGTAACAGATGAGTTCTCGTCCGAAACCCTGATACTCCGAAAGAGTTTGTCTAGTTTGTACATCAAGTGCGTCTAGTTTTTGCCGTGACCCTCTCTACTCTTTCGCACATGCTATGCGGGTGAAATGATGATACCATGCCAAGTTTCAACATTTTTAGAATTAATTTTGTAGTGATTTTCAATTTCACGGTCATTTACCTCTCTAAACAATTAGGTAAATGACCGAAAAAGAACAAATGATGTCAGAACATGTTGGGAATTGATGACGTCGTTTTGAATGCAGCATACTGAACACAAAAGAAGTCTGGAGTTCAAATAAGTTTAAAAAACATTAAAGT
>NC_041388.1:458234394-458235933 GCF_002162155.2 Triticum dicoccoides | reverse complement strand
CTAAACAATTAGGTAAATGACCGAAAAACAACAAATGATGTCAGAACATGTTGGAAATTGATGACGTCGCTTTGAATGCTGCATACTGAACACAAAAGAAGTCAAAGTTCAAATAAGTTTAAAAAACAACGAAGTGCCCGTGTAACAGATGAGTTCTCGTCCGAAAACCTGATACTCCGAAAGAGTTTGTCCAGTTTGTACACGAAGTGCGTCCAGTTTTTGCCGTGACCCTCTCTACTCTTTCGCACATGCTATGCGGGTGAAATGATGATACCATGCCAAGTTTCCACATTTTTAGAATTCATTTTGTAGTGATTTTCAATTTCACGGTCATTTAGCTCTCTAAACAATTAGGTAAATGACCGAAAAACAACAAATGATGTCAGAACATGTTGGACATTGATGACGTCACTTTGAATGCTGCATACTGAACATAAAAGAATTCCAGAGTTCCAATAAGTTTAAAAAACATTGAAGTGTCCATGTAACAGATGAGTTCTCGTCCGAAACCCTGATACTCCGAAAGAGTTTGTCCAGTTTGTACACGAACTGCTTCCAAATTTTGCCGTGACCCTCTCTACTCTTTTGCACATGCTATGCCGGTGAAATGATGATACCATGCCAAGTTTCAACATTTTCAGAATTCATTTTGTAGTGATTTCAATTTCACGGTGATTTAGCTCTCTAAACAATTAGGTAAATGACCGAAAAACAACAAATGATGTCAGAACATGTTCGAAATTGATGACGTCGCTTTGAATGCTGCATACTGAACACAAAAGAAGTCGGAGTTCAAATAAGTTTAAAAAACATCAAAGTGACCGTGTAACAGATGAGTTCTCGTCCGAAACCCTGATACTCCGAAAGAGTTTGTCCAGTTTGTACACGAAGTGCGTCCAGTTTTTGCGGTGACCCTCTCTACTCTTTCGCACATGCTATGCGGGTGAAATGATGATACCATGCCAAGTTTCAACATTTTCAGAATTCATTTTGTAGTGATTTTCAATTTCACGGTCATTTAGCTCTCTAAACAATTAGGTAAACGACCGAAAAACAACAAATGATGTCAGAACATGTTGGGTATTGATGACGTCGCTTTGAATGCTGCATACTGAACACAAAAGAAGTCCGGAGTTCAAATAAGTTTAAAAAACATTGAAGTGCCCGTGTAACAGATGAGTTCTCGTCCGAAACCCTGATACTCCGAAAGAGTTTGTCCAGTTTGTACACGAAGTGCGTGCAGTTTTTGCCGTGACCCTCTCTACTCTTTTGCACATGCTATGCGGGTGAAATGATGATACCATGCCAAGTTTCAACATTTTTAGAATTAATTTTGTAGTGATTTTCAATTTCACGGTCATTTAGCTCTCTAAACAATTAGGTAAATGACCGAAAAACAACAAATGATGTCAGAACATGTTGGAAATTGATGACGTTGCTTTGAATGTTGCATACTGAACACAAAAGAAGTTCGAAGCTCAAATAAGTTTAAAAAACATCAAAGTGCCGTGTAACAGATGAGTTCTCGTCCGAAACCCT
>NC_041388.1:458231749-458232304 GCF_002162155.2 Triticum dicoccoides | reverse complement strand
CTCTAAACAATTAGGTAAATGACCGAAAAACAACAAATGATGTCAGAACATGTTGGAAATTGATGACGTTGCTTTGAATGCTGCATACTGAACACAAAAGAAGTTCGAAGTTCAAATAAGTTTAAAAAACATCAAAGTGCCTGTGTAACAGATGAGTTCTCGTCCGAAAACCTGATACTCCGAAAGAGTTTGTCTAGTTTGTACATGAAGTGCGTCTAGTTTTTGCCGTGACCCTCTCTACTCTTTCGCACATGCTATGCGGGTGAAATGATGATACCATGCCAAGTTTCAATATTTTTAGAATTAATTTTGTAGTGATTTTCAATTTCACGGTCATTTACCTCTCTAAACAATTAGGTAAATGACCGAAAAACAACAAATGATGTCAGAACATGTGGGGAATTGATGACGTCGCTTTGAATGCAGCATACTGAACACAAAAGAAGTCTGGAGTTCAAATAAGTTTAAAAAACATTGAAGTGTCCATGTAACAGATGAGTTCTCATTCGAAACCCTCTCTACTCTTTCGCACATGCTATGCGGGTGAAATGATGA
>NC_041388.1:458230277-458231646 GCF_002162155.2 Triticum dicoccoides | reverse complement strand
ATGATGTCAGAACATGTTGGGAATTGATGACGTTGCTTTGAATGCAGCATACTGAACACAAAAGAAGTCCGGAGTTCAAATAAGTTCAAAAAACATTGAAGTGTCCATGTAACAGATGAGTTCTCGTTCGAAACCCTCTCTACTCTTTCGCACATGCTATGCGGGTGAAATGATGATACCATGCCAAGTTTCAACATTTTCAGAATTCATTTTGTAGTGATTTTCAATTTCACTGTCATTTAGCTCTCTAAACAATTAGGTAAATGACCGAAAAACAACAAATGATGTCAGAACATGTTGGAAATTGATGACGTCGCTTTGAATGCTGCATATTGAACACAAAAGAAGTCGGAGTTCAAATAAGTTTAAAAAACATCGAAGTGCCCGTGTAACAGATGTGTTCTCGTCCGAAACCCTGATACTCCGAAAGAGTTTGTCCAGTTTGTACACGAAGTGCGTCCAGTTTTTGCCGTGACCCTCTCTACTCTTTCGCACATGCTATGCGGGTGAAATGATGATACCATGCCAAGTTTCAACATTTTCAGAATTCATTTTGTAGTGATTTTCAATTTCACAGTCATTTAGCTCTCTAAACAATTAGGTAAATGACCGAAAAACAACAAATGATGTCAGAACATGTTGGAAATTGATGACATCGCTTTGAATGCTGCATACTAAACACAAAAGAAGTCCGGAGTTCAAATAAGTTTAAAAAACATTGAAGTGTCCATGTAACAGATGAGTTCTCGTCCGAAACCCTCTCTACTCTTTCGCACATGCTATGCGGGTGAAATCATGATACCATGCCAAGTTTCAACATTTTCAGAATTCATTTTGTAGTGATTTTCTATTTCACGGTCATTTAGCTCTCTAAACAATTAGGTAAATGACCGAAAAACAACAAATTATGTCAAAACATGTTGGGAATTGATGACGTCACTTTGAATGTAGCATACTAAACACAAATGAAGTCCGGAGTTCAAATAAGTTTAAAAAACATTGAAGTGTCCATGTAACAGATGAGTTCTCGTCCGAAACCCTGATACTCCGAAAGAGTTTGTCCAGTTTGTACAAGAACTGCGTCCAGTTTTTGCCGTGACCCTCTCTACTCTTTTGCACATGCTATGCCGGTGAAATGATGATACCATGCCAAGTTTCAACATTTTCAGAATTCATTTTGTAGTGATTTATAATTTCACGGTCATTTAGCTCTCTAAACAATTAGGTAAATGACCGAAAAACAACAAATGATGTCAGAACATGTTCGAAATTGATGACGTCGCTTTGAATGCTGCATACTGAACACAAAAGAAGTCGGAGTTCAAATAAGTTTAAAAAACATCGAAGTGCATGTGTAACAGATGAGTTC
>NC_041388.1:458227736-458228467 GCF_002162155.2 Triticum dicoccoides | reverse complement strand
AAAAGAAGTCAGAGTTCAAATAAGTTTAAAAAACATCGAAGTGCCCGTGTAACAGATGAGTTCTCGTCCGAAACCCTGATACTCCGAAAGAGTTTGTCCAGTTTGTACACGAAGTGCGTCCAGTTTTTGCCGTGACCCTCTCTACTCTTTCGCACATGCTATGCGGGTGAAATGATGATACCATGCCAAGTTTCAACATTTTCAGAATTCATTTTGTAGTGATTTTCAATTTCACGGTCATTTAGCTCTCTAAACAATTAGGTAAATGACCGAAAAACAACAAATGATGTCAGAACATGTTGGAAATTGATGACATCGCTTTGAATGCCGCATACTGAACACAAAAGAAGTCCGGAGTTCAAATAAGTTTAAAAAACATTGAAGTGTCCATGTAACAGATGAGTTCTCGTCCGAAACCCTCTCTACTCTTTCGCACATGCTATGTGGGTGAAATGATGATACCATGCCAAGTTTCAACATTTTCAGAATTCATTTTGTAGTGATTTTCTATTTCACGGTCATTTAGCTCTCTAAACAATTAGGTAAATGACCGAAAAACAACAAATTATGTCAAAACATGTTGGGAATTGATGACGTCACTTTGAATGTAGCATACTAAACACAAATGAAGTCCGGAGTTCAAATAAGTTTAAAAAACATTGAAGTGTCCATGTAACAGATGAGTTCTCGTCCGAAACCCTGATACTCCGAAAGAGTTTGTCCAGTTTGTA
>NC_041388.1:458226675-458227275 GCF_002162155.2 Triticum dicoccoides | reverse complement strand
TGTCAGAACATGTTCGAAATTGATGACGTCGCTTTGAATGCTGCATACTGAACACAAAAGAAGTCGGAGTTCAAATAAGTTTAAAAAACATCGAAGTGCCTGTGTAACAGATGAGTTCTCGTCCGAAACCCTGATACTCCGAAAGAGTTTGTCCAGTTTGTTCACGAAGTGCGTCCAGTTTTTGCCGTGACCCTCTCTACTCTTTCGCACATGCTATGCGGGTGAAATGATGATACCATGCCAAGTTTTAACATTTTCAGAATTCATTTTGTAGTGATTTTCAATTTCACGGTCATTTAGCTCTCTAAACAATTAGGTAAATGACCGAAAAACAACAAATGATGTCAGAACATGTTGGAAATTGATGACATCGCTTTGAATGCTGCATACTGAACACAAAAGAAGTCCGGAGTTCAAATAAGTTTGAAAAACATTGAAGTTCCCGTGTAACAGATGAGTTCTCGTCCGAAACCCTGATACTCCAAAAGAGTTTGTCCAATTTGTACATGAAGTGCGTCCAGTTTTTGCCGTGACCCTCTCTACTCTTTCGCACATGCTATGCGGGTGAAATGATGATACCATGCCAAGTTTCAACATTTT
>NC_041388.1:458223770-458226392 GCF_002162155.2 Triticum dicoccoides | reverse complement strand
GATGATATCATGCCAAGTTTCAACATTTTCAGAACTCATTTTGTAGTGATTTTCAATTTCACGGTCATTTAGCTCTCTAAACAACAAATGATGTCAGAACATGTTGGAAATTGATGATGTCGCTTTGAATGCTGCATACTGAACACAAAAGAAGTCAGAGTTCAAATAAGTTTAAAAAACATCGAAGTGCCCGTGTAACAGATGAGTTCTCGTCCGAAAACCTGATACTCCGAAAGAGTTTGTCCAGTTTGTACACGAAGTGCGTCCAGTTTTTGCCGTGACCCTCTCTACTCTTTCGCACATGCTATGCGGGTGAAATGATGATACCATGCCAAGTTTCCACATTTTCAGAATTAATTTTGTAGTGATTTTCAATTTCACGGTCATTTAGCTCTCTAATCAATTAGGTAAATGACCGAAAACAACAAATGATGTCAGAACATGTTGGGAATTGATGACGTCACTTTGAATGCAGCATACTAAACACAAAAGAATTCCAGAGTTCAAATAAGTTTAAAAAACATTGAAGTGTCCTTGTAACAGATGAGTTCTCGTCCGAAACCTTGATACTCCGAAAGAGTTTGTCCAGTTTGTACACGAACTGCGTCCAGTTTTTGCCGTGACCCTCTCTACTCTTTTGCACATGCTATGCCGGTGAAGTGATGATACCATGCCAAGTTTCAACATTTTCAGAATTCATTTTGTAGTGATTTCAATTTCACGGTCATTTAGCTCTCTAAACAATTAGGTAAATGACTGAAAAATAACAAATGATGTCAGAACATGTTCGAAATTGATGACGTCGCTTTGAATGCTGCATACTGAACACAAAAGAAGTCGGAGTTCAAATAAGTTTAAAAAACATCGAAGTGACAGTGTAACAGATGAGTTCTCGTCCGAAACCCTGATACTCCGAAAGAGTTTGTCCAGTTTGTACACGAAGTGCGTCCAGTTTTTGCGGTGACCCTCTCTACTCTTCCGCACATGCTATGCGGGTGAAATGATGATACCATGCCAAGTTTCAACTTTTTCAGAATTCATTTTGTAGTGATTTTCAATTTCACGGTCATTTAGCTCTCTAAACAATTAGGTAAACGAACGAAAAACAACAAATGATGTCAGAACATGTTGGGAATTGATGACGTCGCTTTGAATGCTGCATACTGAACACAAAAGAAGTCCGGAGTTCAAATAAGTTTAAAAAACATTGAAGTGCCCGTGTAACAGATGAGTTCTCGTCTGAAACCCTGATACTCCGAAAGAGTTTGTCCAGTTTGTACACGAAGTGCGTCCAGTTTTTGCCGTGACCCTCTCTACTCTTTTGCATATGCTATGCGGGTGAAATGATGATACCATGCCAAGTTTCAACATTTTTAGAATTAGTTTTGTAGTGATTTTCAATTTCACGGTCATTTAGCTCTCTAAACAATTAGGTAAATGACCGATAAACAACAAATGATGTCAGAACATGTTGGAAATTGATGACGTTGCTTTGAATGCTGCATACTGAACACAAAAGAAGTTCGAAGTTCAAATAAGTTTAAAAAACATCAAAGTGCCCGTGTAACAGATGAGTTCTCGTCCGAAACCCTGATACTCGGAAAGAGTTTGTCCAGTTTGTACATGAAGTGCGTCTAGTTTTTGCCGTGACCCTCTCTACTCTTTCGCACATGCTATGCGGGTGAAATGATGATACCATGCCAAGTTTCAACATTTTTAGAATTAATTTTGTAGTGATTTTCAATTTCACGATCATTTACCTCTCTAAACAATTAGGTAACTGACCGAAAAACAACAAATGATGTCAGAACATGTTGGGAATTGATGACGTCGCTTTGAATGCAGCATACTAAACACAAAAGAAGTCTGGAGTTCAAATAAGTTTAAAAAACATTGAAGTGTCCATGTAACAGATGAGTTCTCGTTCGAAACCCTCTCTACTCTTTCGCACATGCTATGTGGGTGAAATGATGATACCATGCCAAGTTTCAACATTTTAAGAATTCATTTTGTAGTGATTTTCAATTTCATGGTCATTTAGCTCTCTAAACAATTAGGTAAATGACCGAAAAACAACAAATGATGTCAGAACATGTTGGGAATTGATGACGTTGCTTTGAATGCAGCATACTGAACACAAAAGAAGTCCGGAGTTCAAATAAGTTTAAAAAACATTGAAGTGTCCATGTAACAGATGAGTTCTTGTCCGAAACCCTGATACTCCGAAAGAGTTTATCCAGTTTGTACACGAATTGCGTCCAGTTTTTGACGTGACCCTCTCTACTCTTTTGCACATGCTATGCCGGTGAAATGATGATACCATGCGAAGTTTCAACATTTTCAGAATTCATTTTGTAGTGATTTTCAATTTCACGGTCATTTAGCTCTCTAAACAATTAGGTAAATGACCGAAAAACAACAAATGATGTCAGAACATGTTGGAAATTGATGACGTCTCTTTGAATGCTGCATACTGAACACAAAAGAAGTCGGAGTTCAAATAACTTTTAAAAAACATCAAAGTGCCCGTGTAACAGATGAGTTCTTGTCCGAAACCCTGATACTCCGAAAGAGTTTGTCCAGTTTGTACACGAAGTGCGTCCAGTTTTTGCCGTGACCCTC
>NC_041388.1:458221967-458222610 GCF_002162155.2 Triticum dicoccoides | reverse complement strand
GCTTTGAATGCTGCATACTGAACACAAAAGAAGTCCGGAGTTCAAATAAGTTTAAAAAACATTGAAGTGTCCATGTAACAGATGAGTTCTCGTCCGAAACCCTCTCTACTCTTTCGCACATGCTATGCGGGTGAAATGATGATACCATGCCAAGTTTCAACATTTTCAGAATTCATTTTGTAGTGATTTTCAATTTCACGGTCATTTAGCTCTCTAAACAATTAGGTAAATGATCGAAAAACAACAAATTATGTCAGAACATGTTGGGAATTGATGACGTCACTTTGAATGTAGCATACTAAACACAAATGAAGTCCAGAGTTCAAATAAGTTTAAAAAACATTGAAGGGTCCATGTAACAGATGAGTTCTCGTCCGAAACCCTGATACTCCGAAAGAGTTTGTCCAGTTTGTACACGAACTGCGTCCAGTTTTTGCCGTGACCCTCTCTACCCTTTTGCACATGCTATGTCGGTGAAATGATGATACCATGCCAAGTTTCAACATTTCCAGAATTCATTTTGTAGTGACTTTCAATTTCACGGTCATTTAGCTCTCTAAACAATTAGGTAAATGACCGAAAAACAACAAATGATGTCAGAACATGTTGGGAATTGATGACGTCACTTTGAATGTAGCATACT
>NC_041388.1:458219059-458221256 GCF_002162155.2 Triticum dicoccoides | reverse complement strand
ACCATGCCAAGTTTCAACATTTTCAGAATTCATTTTCTAGTGATTTTCAATTTCACGGTCATTTAGCTCTCTAAACAATTAGGTAAATGACCGAAAAACAACAAATTATGTCAGAACATGTTGGAAATTGATGACGTTGCTTTGAATGCTTCATACTGAACACAAAAGAAGTCCGAAGTTGAAATAAGTTTAAAAAACATCGAAGTGCCCGTGTAACAGATGAGTTCTCGTCTGAAACCCTGATACTCCGAAAGAGTTTGTCCAGTTTATACATGAAGTGCGTCTAGTTTTTGCCGTGACCCTCTCTACTCTTTCGCACATGCTATGCGGGTGAAATGATGATACCATGCCAAGTTTCAACATTTTCAGAATTCATTTTGTAGTGATTTTCAATTTCACGGTCATTTAGCTCTCTAAACAATTAGGTAAATGACCGAAAAACAACAAATGATGTCAGAACATGTTGGGAATTGATGATGTTGCTTTGAATGCAGCATACTGAACACAAAAGAAGTCCGGAGTTCAAATAAGTTTAAAAAACATTGAAGTGTCCATGTAACGGATGAGTTCTCGTCCGAAACCCTGATACTCCGAAAGAGTTTGTCCAGTTTGTACACGAACTGCGTCCAATTTTTGCTGTCACCCTCTTTACTCTTTTGCACATGCTATGCCGGTGAAATGATGATACCATGCCAAGTTTCAACATTTTCAGAATTCATTTTGTAGTGATTTTCAATTTCATGGTCATTTAGCTCTCTAAACAATTAGGTAAATGACCGAAAAACAACAAATGATGTCAGAACATGTTGGAAATTGATGACGTCGCTTTGAATGCTACATACTGAACACAAAATAAGTCCGGAGTTCAAATAAGTTTAAAAAACATTGAAGTGTCCATGTAACAGATGAGTTCTCGTCCGAAACCCTGATACTCCGAAAGAGTTTGTCCAGTTTGTACACGAACTGCGTCCAGTTTTTGCTGTCACCCTCTTTACTCTTTTGCACATGCTATGCCGCTGAAATGATGATACCATGCCAAGTTTCAACATTTTCTGAATTCATTTTGTAGTGATTTTCAATTTCACGGTCATTTAGCTCTCTAAACAATTAGGTAAATGACCGAAAAACAACAAATGATGTCAGAACATGTTAGAAATTGATGAAGTTGCTTTGAATGCTGCATACTGAACACAAAAGAAGTCCGGAGTTCAAAGAAGTTTAAAAAACATTGAAGTGTCCATGTAACAGATGAGTTCTCGTACGAAACCCTGATACTCCGAAAGAGTTTGTCCAGTTTGTACACGAAGTGCGTCCAGTTTTTGCCGTGACCCTCTCTACTCTTTCGCACATGCTATGCGGGTGAAATGATGATACCATGCCAAGTTTCAACATTTTCAGAATTCATTTTGTAGTGATTTTCAATTTCACGGTCATTTAGCTCTCTAACCAATTAGGTAAATGACCGAAAAACAACAAAGGATGTCAGAACATGTTGGAAATTGATGACATCACTTTGAATGCTGCATACTGAACACAAAAGAAGTCCGGAGTTCAAATAAGTTTAAAAAACATTGAAGTGTCCATGTAACAGATGAGTTCTCGTCTGAAACCCTCTCTACTCTTTCGCACATGCTATGCGGGTGAAATGATGATACCATGCCAAGTTTCAACATTTTCAGAATTCATCTTGAAGTGATTTTCAATTTCACCGTCATTTAGCTCTCTAAACAATTAGGTAAATGACCGAAAAACAACAAATGATGTCAGAACATGTTGGGAATTGATGATGTCACTTTGAATGTAGCATACTAAACACAAATGAAGTCCGGAGTTCAAATAAGTTTAAAAAACATTGAAGTGTCCGTGTAACAGATGAGTTCTCGTCCGAAACCCTGATACTCCGAAAGAGTTTGTCCAGTTTGTACACGAATTGCGTCCAGTTTTTGCCGTGACCCTCTCTACCCTTTTCCACATGCTATGCCGGTGAAATGATAATACCATGCCAAGTTTCAACATTTCCAGAATTCATTTTGTAGTGATTTTCAATTTCACGGTCATTTAGCTCTCTAAACAATTAGGTAAATGACCGAAAAACAACAAATGGTGTCAGAACATGTTGGAAATTGATGACATCGCTTTGAATGCTGCATACTGAACACAAAAGAAGTCGGAGTTCAAATAAGTTTAAAAAACATCG
>NC_041388.1:458218606-458219005 GCF_002162155.2 Triticum dicoccoides | reverse complement strand
GTCACTTTGAATGTAGCATACTAAACACAAATGAAGTCCGGAGTTCAAATAAGTTTAAAAAACATTGAAGTGTCCATGTAACAGATGAGTTCTCGTCCGAAACCCTGATACTCCGAAAGAGTTTGTCCAGTTTGTACACGAACTACGTCCAGTTTTTGCCGTGACCCTCTCTACCCTTTTGCACATGCTATGCCGGTGAAATGATGACACCATGCCAAGTTTCAACATTTTCAGAATTCATTTTCTAGTGATTTTCAATTTCACGGTCATTTAGCTCTCTAAACAATTAGGTAAATGACCGAAAAACAACAAATTATGTCAGAACATGTTGGAAATTGATGACGTTGCTTTGAATGCTTCATACTGAACACAAAAGAAGTCCGAAGTTGAAATAAGTTT
>NC_041388.1:458216777-458218052 GCF_002162155.2 Triticum dicoccoides | reverse complement strand
TTTTCAATTTCACGGTCATTTAGCTCTCTAAACAATTAGGTAAATGACCGAAAAACAACAAATGGTGTCAGAACATGTTGGAAATTGATGACATCGCTTTGAATGCTGCATACTGAACACAAAAGAAGTCGGAGTTCAAATAAGTTTAAAAAACATCGAAGTGCCCGTGTAACAGATGAGTTCTCGTCCGAAACCCTGATACTCCGAAAGAGTTTGTCCAGTTTGTACACAAAGTGCGTCCAGTTTTTGCTGTGACCCTCTCTACTCTTTCGCACATGCTATGCGGGTGAAATGATGATACCATGCCAAGTTTCAACATTTTCAGAATTCATTTTGTAGTGATTTTCAATTTCACGGTCATTTAGCTCTCTAAACAATTAGGTAAACGACCAAAAAACAACAAATGATGTCAGAACATGTTGGGAATTGATGACGTCGCTTTGAATGCTGCATACTGAACACAAAAGAAGTCCGGAGTTCAAATAAGTTTAAAAACATTGAAGTGCCCGTGTAACAGATGAGTTCTCGTCCGAAACCCTGATACTCCGAAAGAGTTTGTCCAGTTTGTACACGAAGCGCGTCCAGTTTTTGCCGTGACCCTCTCTACTCTTTTGCACATGCTATGCGGGTGAAATGATGATACCATGCCAGGTTTCAACATTTTTAGAATTAATTTTGTAGTGATTTTCAATTTACGGTCATTTAGCTCTCTAAACAATTAGGTAAATGACCGAAAAACAACAAATGATGTCAGAACATGTTGGAAATTGATGACGTTGCTTTGAATGCTGCATACTGAACACAAAAGAAGTCCGAAGTTCAAATAAGTTCAAAAAACATCGAAGTGCCCGTGTAACAGATGAGTTCTCGTTTGAAACCCTGATACTCCGAAAGAGTTTGTCCAGTTTATACATGAAGTGCCTCTAGTTTTTGCCGTGACCCTCTCTACTCTTTCGCACATGCTATGCGGGCGAAATGATGATACCATGCCGAGTTTCAACATTTTCAGAATTCATTTTGTAGTGATTTTCAATTTCACGGTCATTTACCTCTCTAAACAATTAGGTAAATGACCGAAAAACAACAAATGATGTCAGAACATGTTGGGAATTGATGACGTCGCTTTGAATGCAGCATACTGAACACAAAAGAAGTCCGGAGTTCAAATAAGTTTAAAAAACATTGAAGTGTCCATGTAACAGATGAGTTCTCGTCCAAAACCCTCTCTACTCTTTCGCACATGCTACGCGGGTGAAATGATGATACCATGCCAAG
>NC_041388.1:458213655-458216627 GCF_002162155.2 Triticum dicoccoides | reverse complement strand
AAATAAGTTTAAAAAACATTGAAGTGTCCATGTAACAGATGAGTTCTCGTCCGAAACCCTGATACTCCGAAAGAGTTTGTCCAGTTTGTACACGAACTGCGTCCAGTTTTTGCCGTGACCCTCTCTACTCTTTTGCACATGCTATGCCAGTGAAATGATGATACCATGCCAAGTTTCAACATTTTCAGAATTCATTTTGTAGTGATTTTCAATTTCACGGTCATTTAGCTCTCTAAACAATTAGGTAAATGACCGAAAAACAACAAATGATGTCAGAACATGTTGGAAATTGATGACGTCGATTTGAATGCTGCATACTGAACACAAAAGAAGTCGGAGTTCAAATAAGTTTAAAAAACATCGAAGTGCCCATGTATCAGATGAGTTCTCATCCGAAACCCTCTCTACTCTTTCGCACATGCTATGCGGGTGAAATGATGATACCATGCCATGTTTCAACATTTTCAGAATTCATTTTGTAGTGATTTTCAATTTCACGGTCATTTACCTCTCTAAACAATTAGGTAAATGACCGAAAAACAAGAAATGATGTCAGAACATGTTGGGAATTGATGATGTCGCTTTGAATGCAGCATACTGAACACAAAAGAAGTCCGGAGTTCAATTAAGTTTAAAAAACATTGAAGTGTCCATGTAACAGATGAGTTCTCGTTCGAAACCCTGATACTCCGAAAGAGTTTGTCCAGTTTGTACACGAACTGCGTCCAATTTTTTGCCGTGACCCTCTCTACTCTTTTGCACATGCTATGCCGGTGAAATGATGATACCATGCCAAGTTTCAACATTTTCAGAATTCATTTTGTAGTGATTTTCAATTTCACGGTCATTTAGCTCTCTAAACAATTAGGTAAATGACCGAAAAACAACAAATGATGTCAGAACATGTTGGAAATTGATGACGTCGATTTGAATGCTGCATACTGAACACAAAAGAAGTCGGAGTTCAAATAAGTTTAAAAAACATCGAAGTGCCCATGTAACAGATGAGTTCTCGTCCGAAACCCTGATACTCCGAAAGAGTTTGTCCAGTTTGTACATGAAGTGCGTCCAGTTTTTGCCGTGACCCTCTCTATTCTTTGGCACATGCTATGCGGGTGAAATGATGATACCATGCCAAGTTTCAACATTTTTAGAATTAATTTTGTAGTGATTTTCAATTTCACGGTCATTTAGCTCTCTAAACAATTAGGTAAATGATCGAAACAACAAATGATGTCAGAACATGTTGGGAATTGATGACGTCGCTTTGAATGCAGCATACTGAACACAAAAGAAGTCCGGAGTTCAAATAAGTTTAAAAAACATTGAAGTGTCCATGTAACAGATGAGTTCTCGTCCGAAACCCTCTCTACTCTTTCGCACATGCTATGCGGGTGAAATGATGATACCATGCCAAGTTTCAACATTTTAAGAATTCATTTTGTAGTGATTTTCAATTTCACGGTCATTTAACTCTCTAAACAATTAGGTAAATGACCGAAAACAACAAATGATGTCAGAACATGTTGGGAATTGATGACGTCGCTTTGAATGCAGCATACTGAACACAAAAGAAGTCCGGAGTTCAAATAAGTTTAAAAAACATTGAAGTGTCCATGTAACAGATGAGTTCTCGTCCGAAACCCTGATACTCCGAAAGAGTTTGTCCAGTTTGTACACGAACTGCGTCCAGTTTTTGCCGTGACCCTCTCTACTCGTTTGCACATGCTATGCCGGTGAAATGATGATACCATGCCAAGTGTCAACATTTTTAGAATTCATTTTGTAGTGATTTTCAATTTCACAGTCATTTAGCTCTCTAAACAATTAGGTAAATGACCGAAAAACAACAAATGATGTCAGAACATGTTGGAAATTGATGACGTCGATTTAAATGCTGCATACTGAACACAAAAGAAGTCGGAGTTCAAATAAGTTTAAAAAACATCGAAGTGCCCGTGTATCAGATGAGTTCTCGTCCGAAACCCTCTCTACTCTTTCGCACATGCTATGCGGGTGAAATGATGATACCATGCCAAGTTTCAACATTTTCAGAATTCATTTTGTAGTGATTTTCAATTTCACGGTCATTTAGCTCTCTAAACAATTAGGTAAATGACCAAAAAACAACAAATGATGTCAGAACATGTTGGAAATTGATGACGTCGCTTTGAATGCTGCATACTGAACACAAAAGAAGTCCGAAGTTCAAATAAGTTTAAAAAACATCGAAGTGCCCGTGTAACAGATGAGTTCTCGTTTGAAACCCTGATACTCCGAAAGAGTTTGTCCAGTTTATACATGAAGTGCGTCTAGTTTTTGCCGTGACCCTCTCTACTCTTTCGCACATGCTATGCGGGCGAAATGATGATACCATGCCGAGTTTCAACATTTTCAGAATTCGTTTTGTACTGATTTTCAATTTCACGGTCATTTAGCTCTCTAAACAATTAGGTAAATGACCGAAAAACAACAAATGATGTCAGAACATGTTGGAAATTGATGACGTCGATTTGAATGCTGCATACTGAACACAAAAGAAGTCGGAGTTCAAATAAGTTTAAAAAACATCGAAGTGCCCATGTAACAGATGAGTTCTTGTCCGAAACCCTGATACTCCGAAAGAGTTTGTCCAGTTTGTACATGAAGTGCGTCTAGTTTTTGCCGTGACCCTCTCTATTCTTTGGCACATGCTATGCGGGTGAAATGATGATACCATGCCAAGTTTCAACATTTTTAGAATTAATTTTGTAGTGATTTTCAATTTCACGGTCATTTAGCTCTCTAAACAATTAGGTAAATGATCGAAAACAACAAATGATGTCAGAACATGTTGGGAATTGATGACGTCGCTTTGAATGCAGCATACTGAACACAAAAGAAGTCCGGAGTTCAAATAAGTTTAAAAAACATTGAAGTGTCCATGTAACAGATGAGTTCTCGTCCGAAACCCTCTCTACTCTTTCGCACAT
>NC_041388.1:458212378-458213520 GCF_002162155.2 Triticum dicoccoides | reverse complement strand
GCCAAGTTTCAACATTTTAAGAATTCATTTTGTAGTGATTTTCAATTTCACGGTCATTTAACTCTCTAAACAATTAGGTAAATGACCGAAAACAACAAATGATGTCAGAACATGTTGGGAATTGATGACGTCGCTTTGAATGTAGCATACTAAACACAAAAGAAGTCCGGAGTTCAAATAAGTTTAAAAAACATTGAAGTGTCCATGTAACAGATGAGTTCTCGTCCGAAACCCTGATACTCCGAAAGAGTTTGTCCAGTTTGTACACGAACTGCGTCCAGTTTTTGCCGTGACCCTCTCTACTCGTTTGCACATGCTATGCCGGTGAAATGATGATACCATGCCAAGTTTCAACATTTTTAGAATTCATTTTGTAGTGATTTTCAATTTCACGGTCATTTAGCTCTCTAAACAATTAGGTAAATGACCGAAAAACAACAAATGATGTCAGAACATGTTGGAAATTGATGACGTTGATTTAAATGCTGCATACTGAACACAAAAGAAGTCGGAGTTCAAATAAGTTTAAAAAACATCGAAGTGCCCGTGTATCAGATGAGTTCTCGTCCGAAACCCTCTCTACTCTTTCGCACATGCTATGCGGGTGAAATGATGATACCATGCCAAGTTTCAACATTTTCAGAATTCATTTTGTAGTGATTTTCAATTTCACAGTTATTTACCTCTCTAAACAATTAGGTAAATGACCGAAAAACAAGAAATGATGTCAGAACATGTTGGGAATTGATGACGTCGCTTTGAATGCAGCATACTAAACACAAAAGAAGTCCGGAGTTCGATTAAGTTTAAAAAACATTGAAGTGTCCATGTAACAGATGAGTTCTCGTCCGAAACCCTGATACTCCGAAAGAGTTTGTCCAGTTTGTACACGAACTGCGTCCAGTTTTTGCCGTGACCCTCTCTACTCTTTTGCACATGCTATGCCGGTGAAATGATGATACCATGCCAAGTTTCAACATTTTCAGAATTCATTTTGTAGTGATTTTCAATTTCACGGTCATTTAGCTCTCTAAACAATTAGGTAAATGACCGAAAAACAACAAATGATGTCAGAACATGTTCGAAATTGATGACGTCGCTTTGAATGCTGCATACTGAACACAAAAGAAGTCGGAGTTCAA
>NC_041388.1:458211043-458212368 GCF_002162155.2 Triticum dicoccoides | reverse complement strand
TTTGCCGTGACCCTCTCTACTCTTTTGCACATGCTATGCCGGTGAAATGATGATACCATGCCAAGTTTCAACATTTTCAGAATTCATTTTGTAGTGATTTTCAATTTCACGGTCATTTAGCTCTCTAAACAATTAGGTAAATGACCGAAAAACAACAAATGATGTCAGAACATGTTGGAAATTGATGACGTTGCTTTGAATGCTGCATACTGAACACAGAAGAAGTCCGAAGTTCAAATAAGTTTAAAAAACATCGAAGTGCCCGTGTAACAGATGAGTTCTCGTCCGAAACCCTGATACTCCGAAAGAGTTTGTCCAGTTTATACATGAAGTGCGTCTAGTTTTTGCCGTGACCCTCTCTACTCTTTCGCACATGCTATGCGGGTGAAATGATGATACCATGCCAAGTTTCAACATTTTCAGAATTCATTTTGTAGTGATTTTCAATTTCACGGTCATTTACCTCTCTAAACAATTAGGTAAATGACCGAAAAACAAGAAATGATGTCAGAACATGTTGGGAATTGATGATGTCGCTTTGAATGCAGCATACTAAACACAAAAGAAGTCCGGAGTTCGATTAAGTTTAAAAAACATTGAAGTGTCCATGTAACAGATGAGTTCTCGTCCGAAACCCTGATACTCCGAAAGAGTTTGTCCAGTTTGTACACGAACTGCGTCCAGTTTTTGCCGTGACCCTCTCTACTCTTTTGCACATGCTATGCCGGTGAAATGATGATACCATGCCAAGTTTCAACATTTTCAGAATTCATTTTGTAGTGATTTTCAATTTCACGGTCATTTAGCTCTCTAAACAATTAGGTAAATGACCGAAAAATAACAAATGATGTCAGAACATGTTGGAAATTGGTGACGTTGCTTTGAATGCTGCATACTGAACACAGAAGAAGTCCGAAGTTCAAATAAGTTTAAGAAACATCGAAGTGCCCGTGTAACAGATGAGTTCTCGTCCGAAACCCTGATACTCCGAAAGAGTTTGTCCAGTTTATACATGAAGTGCGTCTAGTTTTTGCCGTGACCCTCTCTACTCTTTCGCACATGCTATGCGGGTGAAATGATGATACCATGCCAAGTTTCAACATTTTCAGAATTCATTTTGTAGTGATTTTCAATTTCACGGTCATTTACCTCTCTAAACAATTAGGTAAATGACCGAAAAATAACAAATGATGTCAGAACATGTTGGGAATTGATGACGTCGCTTTGAATGCATCATACTAAACACAAAAGAAGTCCGGAGTTCAAATAAGTTTAAAAAACATTGAAGTGTCCATGTAACATATGAGTTCTCGTCCGAAACCCTC
>NC_041388.1:458209827-458210995 GCF_002162155.2 Triticum dicoccoides | reverse complement strand
ACCCTCTCTACTCTTCCGCACATGCTATGCGGGTGAAATGATGATACCATGCCAAGTTTCAACATTTTAAGAATTCATTTTGTAGTGATTTTCAATTTCACGGTCATTCAACACTCTAAACAATTAGGTAAATGACCGAAAAACAACAAATGATGTCAGAACATGTTGGGAATTGATGACGTCGCTTGGAATGCAGCATACTGAACACAAAAGAAGTCCGGAGTTCAAATAAGTTTAAAAAACATTGAAGTGTCCATGTAACAGATGAGTTCTCGTCCGAAACCCTGATACTCCGAAAGAGTTTGTCCAGTTTGTACACGAACTGCGTCCAGTTTTTGCCGTGACCCTCTCTACTCTTTTGCACATGCTATGCCGGTGAAATGATGATACCATGCCAAGTTTCAACATTTTCAGAATTCATTTTGTAGTGATTTTCAATTTCACGGTCATTTAGCTCTCTAAACAATTAGGTAAGTGACCGAAAAACAACAAATGATGTCCGAACATGTTGGAAATTGATGACGTCGATTTAAATGCTGCATACTGAACACAAAAGAAGTCAGAGTTCAAATAAGTTTAAAAAACATCAAAGTGCCCGTGTATCAGATGAGTTCTCGTCCGAAACCCTCTCTACTCTTTCGCACATGCTATGCGGGTGAAATGATGATACCATGCCAAGTTTCAACATTTTCAGAATTCATTTTGTAGTGATTTTCAATTTCACAGTCATTTACCTCTCTAAACAATTAGGTAAATGACCGAAAAACAAGAAATGATGTCAGAACATGTTGGGAATTGATGACGTCACTTTGAATGCAGCATACTGAACACAAAAGAAGTCCGGAGTTCAATTAAGTTTAAAAAACATTGAAGTGTCCATGTAACAGATGGGTTCTCGTCCGAAACCCTGATACTCCGAAAGAGTTTGTCCAGTTTGTACACGAACTGCGTCCAGTTTTTGCCGTGACCCTCTCTACTCTTTTGCACATGCTATGCCGGTGAAATGATGACACCATGCCAAGTTTCAACATTTTCAGAATTCATTTTGTAGTGATTTTCAATTTCACGGTCATTTAGCTCTCTAAACAATTAGGTAAATGACCGAAAAACAACAACTGATGTCAGAACATGTTGGAAATTGATGACGTCGATTTGAATGCTGCATACT
>NC_041388.1:458205736-458209552 GCF_002162155.2 Triticum dicoccoides | reverse complement strand
TCATAATTCATTTTGTAGTGATTTTCAATTTCACGGTCATTTAGCTCTCTAAACAATTAGGTAAATGACCGAAAAACAACAAATGATGTCAGAACATGTTGGAAATTGATGACATCACTTTGAATGCTGCATACTGAACACAAAAGAAGTCCAGAGTTCAAATAAGTTTGAAAAACATTGAAGTGCCCGTGTAACAGATGAGTTCTCGTCCGAAACCCTGATACTCCGAAAGAGTTTGTCCAATTTGTACATGAAGTGCGTCCAGTTTTTGCCGTGACCCTCTCTACTCTTTCGCACATGCTATGAGGGTGAAATGATGATACCATGCCAAGTTTCAACATTTTCAGAATTCATTTTGTAGTGATTTTCAATTTCACGGTCATTTAGCTCTCTAAACAATTAGGTAAATGACCGAAAAACAACAAATGATGTCAGAACATGTTGGAAATTGATGACATCGCTTTGAATGCTGCATACTGAACACAAAAGAAGTCGGAGTTCAAATAAGTTTAAAAAACATTGAAGTGCCCGTGTAACAGATGAGTTCTCGTCCGAAACCGTGATACTCCGAAAGAGTTTGACCAGTTTGTACACGAAGTGCGTCCAGTTTTTGCCGTGACCCTCTCTACTCTTTCACACATGCTATGCGGGTGAAATGATGATACCATGCCAAGTTTCAACATTTTCAGAATTCATGTTGTAGTGATTTTCAATTTCACGGTCATTTAGCTCTCTAAACAATTAGGTAAATGACCGAAAAACAACAAATGATGTCAGAACAAGTTGGAAATTGATGACGTTGCTTTGAATGCTGCATGCTGAACACAAAAGAAGTCTGAATTTCAAATAAGTTTAAAAAACATCAAAGTGCCCGTGTAACAGATGAGTTTTCGTCCGAAACCCTGATACTCCGAAAGAGTTTGTCCAGTTTGTACACCAAGTGCGTCCAGTTTTTGCCGTGACCCTCTCTACTCTTTCACACATGCTATGCGGGTGAAATGATGATACCATGCCAAGTTTCAACATTTTCAGAATTCATTTTGTAGTGATTTTCAATTTCACGGTCATTTAGCTCTCTAAACAATTAGGTAAATGACCGAAAAACAACAAATGATGTCAGAACATGTTGGGAATTGATGACGTCACTTTGAATGCAGCATACTAAACACAAAAGAAGTCCGGAGTTCAAATAAGTTTAAAAAACATTGAAGTGTCCATGTAACAGATGAGTTCTCGTCTGAAACCCTGATACTCCGAAAGAGTTTGTCCAGTTTGTACACGAACTGCGTCCAGTTTTTGCCGTGACCCTCTCTACTCTTTTGCACATGCTATGCCGGTGAAATAATGATACCATGCCAAGTTTCAACATTTTCAGAATTCATTTTGTAGTGATTTTCAATTTCACGGTCATTTAGCTCTCTAAACAATTAGGTAAATGACCAAAAAACAACAAATGATGTCAGAAAATGTTGGAAATTGATGACGTCGCTTTGAATGCTGCATACTGAACACAAAAGAAGTCGGAGTTCAAATAAGTTTAAAAAACATCGAAGTGCCCGTGTAACAGATGAGTTCTCGTCCGAAACCCTGATACTCCGAAAGAGTTTGTCCAGTTTGTACACGAAGTGCGTCCAGTTCTTGCCGTGACCCTCTCTACTCTTTCGCACATGCTATGCGGGTGAAATAATGTTACCATGCCAAGTTTCAACATTTTCACAATTCATTTTGTAGTGATTTTCAATTTCACGGTCATTTAGCTCTCTAAACAATTAGGTAAACGACCGAAAAACAACAAATGATGTCAGAACATGTTGGAAATTGATGATGTTGCTTTGAATACTGAATACTGAACACAAAAGAAGTCCGAAGTTCAAATAAGTTTAAAAAACATCGAAGTGCCCGTGTAACAGATGAGTTCTCGTCCGAAACCCTGATACTCCAAAAGAGTTTGTCCAGTTTGTACACGGAGTGCGTCCAGTTTTTGCCGTGACCCTCTCTACTCTTTCACACATGCTATGCGGGTGAAATGATGATACCATGCCGAGTTTCAACATTTCCAGAATTCATTTTGTAGTGATTTTCAATTTCACGGTCATTTAGCTCTCTAAACAATTTGGTAAATGACCAAAAAACAAAAATTGATGTCAGAACATGTTGGGAATTGATGACGTCACTTTGAATGCAGCATACTAAACACAAAAGAAGTCCGGAGTTCAAATAAGTTTAAAAAACATTGAAGTGTCCATGTAACAGATGAGTTCTTGTCCGAAACCCTGATACTCCGAAAGAGTTTGTCCAGTTTGTACACGAACTGCATCCAGTTTTTGTCGTGACCCTCTCTACTCTTTCGCACATGCTATGCCGGTGAAATAATGATAGCATGCCAAGTTTCAACATTTTCAGAATTCATTTTGTAGTGATTTTCAATTTCATGGTCATTTAGCTCTCTAAACAATTAGGTAAATGACCGAAAAACAACAAATGATGTCAGAACATGTTGGAAATTGATGACGTCGCTTTGAATGCTGCATACTGAACACAAAAGAAGTCGGAGTTCAAATAAGTTTAAAAAACATCGAAGTGCCCGTGTAACAGATGGATTCTCGTCCGAAACCCTGATACTCCGAAAGAGTTTGTCCTGTTTGTACACGAAGTGCGTCCAGTTTTTGCCGTGACCCTCTCTACTCTTTCGCACATGCTATGCGGGTGAAATGATGATACCATGCCAAGTTTCAACATTTTGAGAATTCATTTTTAGTGATTTTCAATTTCACGGTCACTTAGCTCTCTAAACAATTAGGTAAATGACCGAAAAACAACAAATGATGTCAGAACATGTTGGAAATTGATGACGTTGCTTTGAATGCTACATACTGAACACAAAAGAAGTCCGAAGTTCAAATAAGTTTAAAAAACATCGAAGTGCCCGTGTAACAGATGAGTTCTCGTCTGAAACCCTGATACTCCGAAAGAGTTTGTCCAGTTTGTACACGAAGTGCATCCAGTTTTGGCCGTGACCCTCTCTACTCTTTTACACATGCTATGCGGGTGAAATGATGATACCATGCCAAGTTTCAACATTTTCAGAATTCATTTTGTAGTGATTTTCAATTTCACGGTCATTTAGCTCTCTAAACAATTAGGTAAATGACCGAAAAACAACAAATGATGTCAGAACATGTCGGGAATTGATGACGTCACTTTGAATGCAGCATACTAAACACAAAAGAAGTCCGGAGTTCAAATAAGTTTAAAAAACATTGAAGTGTCCATGTAACAGATGAGTTCTCGTCCGAAACCCTGATACTCCGAAAGAGTTTGTCCAGTTTGTACACGAACTACGTCCAGTTTTTGCTGTGACCCTCTCTACTCTTTGCACATGCTATGCCGGTGAAATGATGATACCTTGCCAAGTTTCAACATTTTCAGAATTCATTTTGTAGTGATTTTCAATTTCACGGTCATTTAGCTCTCTAAACAATTAGGTAAATGACCGAAAAACAACAAATGATGTCAGAACATGTTGGAAATTGATGACGTCGCTTTGAATGCTGCATACTGAACACAAAAGAAGTCGGAGTTCAAATAAGTTTAAAAAACATCGAAGTGCCCGTGTAACAGATGAGTTCTCGTCCGAAACCCTGATACTCCGAAAGAGTTTGTCCAGTTTGTACACGAAGTGCGTCCAGTTTTTGCCGTGACCCTCTCTACTCTTTCGCACATGCTATGCGGGTGAAATGATGATACCATGCCAAGTTTCAACATTTTCAGAATTCATTTTGTAGTGATTTTCAATTTCACGGTCATTTAGCTCTC
>NC_041388.1:458204524-458205709 GCF_002162155.2 Triticum dicoccoides | reverse complement strand
TTAGCTCTCTAAACAATTAGGTAAATGACCGAAAACAACAAATGATATCAGAACATGTTGGGAATTGATGACGTCGCTTTGAATGCTGCATACTGAACACAAAACAAGCCCAGAGTTCAAATAAGTTTATAAAACATTGAAGTGCCCGTGTAACAGATGAGTTCTCGTCCGAAACCCTGATACTCCGATAGAGTTTGTCCAGTTTGTATACAAAGTGCGTCCAGTTTTTGCCGTGACCCTCTCTACTCTTTTGCACATGCTATGCGGGTGAAATGATGATACCATGCCAAGTTTCAACATTTTCAGAATTAATTTTGTAGTGATTTTCAATTTCACGGTCATTTAGCTCTCTAAACAATTAGGTAAATGACCGAAAAACAACAAATGATGTCAGAACATGTTAGAAATTGATGAAGTTGCTTTGAATGCTGCATACTGAACACAAAAGAAGTCCGGAGTTCAAAGAAGTTTAAAAAACATTGAAGTGTCCATGTAACAGATGAGTTCTCGTCCGAAACCCTGATACTCCGAAAGAGTTTGTCCAGTTTGTACACGAACTGCGTCCAGTTTTTGCCGTGACCCTCTCTACTCTTTTGCACATGCTATGCGGGTGAAATGATGATACCATGCCAAGTTTCAACATTTTCAGAATTTATTTTGTAGTGATTTTCAATTTCACGGTCATTTAGCTCTCTAAACAATTAGGTAAATGACCGAAAAACAACAAATGATGTCAGAACATGTTGGATATTGATGACGTCGCTTTGAATGCTACATACTGAACACAAAAAAGTCAGAGTTCAAATAAGTTTAAAAACATCGAAGTGCCCGTGTAACAGATGAGTTCTCGTGCGAAACCCTGATACTCCGAAAGAGTTTCTCCAGTTTGTACACGAAGTGCGTCCAGTTTTTGCCGTGACCCTCTCTACTCTTTCGCACATGCTATGCGGGTGAAATGATGTTACCATGCCAAGTTTCAAAATTTTCAGAATTCATTTTGTAGTGATTTTCAATTTCACGGTCATTTAGCTCTCTAAACAATTAGGTAAACGACCGAAAAACAACAAATCATGTCAGAACATGTTGGGAATTGATGATGTTGCATTGAATGCTGCATACTGAACACAAAAGAAGTCCGGAGTTCAAATAAGTTTAAAAAACATTAAAGTGCCCGTGTAACAGATG
>NC_041388.1:458203778-458204376 GCF_002162155.2 Triticum dicoccoides | reverse complement strand
TTGCACATGTTATGCGGGTGAAATGATGATACCATGCCAAGTTTCAACATTTTCAGAATTAATTTTGTAGTGATTTTCAATTTCACGGTCATTTAGCTCTCTAAACAATTAGGTAAACGACCGAAAAACAACAAATCATGTCAGAACATGTTGGGAATTGATGATGTTGCATTGAATGCTGCATACTGAACACAAAAGAAGTCCGGAGTTCAAATAAGTTTAAAAAACATTGAAGTGCCCGTGTAACAGATGAGTTCTCGTCCGAAACCCTGATACTCCGATAGAGTTTGTCCAGTTTGTACATGAAGTGCGTCTAGTTTTTGCCGTGACCCTCTCTACTCTTTCGCACATGCTATGCGGGTGAAATGATGATACCATGCCAAGTTTCAACATTTTCAGAATTAATTTTGTAGTGATTTCCAATTTCACGGTCATTTAGCTCTCTAAACAATTAGGTAAATGAGCGAAAAACAATAAATGATGTCAGAACATGTTGGGAATTTATGACGTCGCTTTGAATGCAGCATACTGAACACAAAAGAAGTACGGAGTTCAAACAAGTTTAAAAAACATTGAAGTGTCCATGTAACAGATGAGT
>NC_041388.1:458199471-458203243 GCF_002162155.2 Triticum dicoccoides | reverse complement strand
ATTTTGTAGTGATTTTCAATTTCACGGTCATTTAGCTCTCTAAACAATTAGGTAAATGACCGAAAAACAACAAATGATGTCAGAACATGTTAGAAATTGATGAAGTTGCTTTGAATGCTGCATACTGAACACAAAAGAAGTCCGGAGTTCAAAGAAGTTTAAAAAACATTGAAGTGTCCATGTAACAGATGAGTTCTCGTCCGAAACCCTGATACTCCGAAAGAGTTTGTCCAGTTTGTACACGAACTGCGTCCAGTTTTTGCCGTGACCCTCTCTACTCTTTTGCACATGCTATGCGGGTGAAATGATGATACCATGCCAAGTTTCAACATTTTCAGAATTTATTTTGTAGTGATTTTCAATTTCACGGTCATTTACCTCTCTAAACAATTAGGTAAATGACCGAAAAACAACAAATGATGTCAGAACATGTTGGAAATTGATGACGTCGCTTTGAATGCTACATACTGAACACAAAAAAAGTCAGAGTTCAAATAAGTTTAAAAACATCGAAGTGCCCGTGTAACAGATGAGTTCTCGTGCGAAACCCTGATACTCCGAAAGAGTTTCTCCAGTTTGTACACGAAGTGCGTCCAGTTTTTGCCGTGACCCTCTCTACTCTTTCGCACATGCTATGCAGGTGAAATGATGATACCATGCCAAGGTTCAACATTTTCAGAATTAATTTTGTAGTGATTTTCAATTTCACAGTCATTTAGCTCTCTAAACAATTAGGTAAATGACCGAAAAACAACCAATGATGTCAGAACATGTTGGGAATTGATGACGTCGCTTTGAATGCAGCATACTGAACACAAAAGAAGTCCGGAGTTCAAACAAGTTTAAAAAACATTGAAGTGTCCATGTAACAGATGAGTTCTCGTCCGAAACCCTCTCTACTCTTTCGCACATGCTATGCGGGTGAAATGATGATACCATGCCAAGTTTCAACATTTTCAGAATTCATTTTGTAGTGATTTTCAATTTCACTGTCATTTAGCTCTCTAAACAATTAGGTAAATGACCGAAAAACAACAAATGATGTCAGAATATGTTGGGAATTGATGACGTCGCTTTGAATACAGCATACTGAACACAAAAGAAGTCCAGAGTTCAAATAAGTTTAAAAAACATTGAAGTGTCCATGTAACAGATGAGTTCTCGTCCGAAACCCTGATACTACGAAAGAGTTTGTCCAGTTTGTACACGAACTACGTCCTGTTTTTCCCGTGACCCTCTCTATACTTTTGCACATGCTATGCCGGTGAAATGATGATACCATGCCAAGTTTCAACATTTTCAGAATTAATTTTGTAGTGATTTTCAATTTCACGGTCATTTAGCTCTCTAAACAATTAGGTAAATGACCGAAAAACAACAAATGATGTCAGAACATGTTGGAAGTTGATGATGTTGCTTTGAATGCTGCATACTGAACATAAAAGAAGTCCGAAGTTCAAATAAGTTTAAAAAACATTGAAGTGCCCGTGTAACGGATGAGTTCTCATCCGAAACCCTGATACTCCGAAAGAGTTTGTCCAGTTTGTACATGAAGTGCGTCCAATTTTTGCCGTGACCCTCTCTACTCTTTCGCACATGCTATGCAGGTGAAATGATGATACCATGCCAAGTTTCAACATTTTCAGAATTAATTTTGTAGTGATTTTCAATTTCACGGTCATTTAGCTCTCTAACAATTAGGTAAATGACCGAAAAACAACAAATGATGTCAGAACATGTTGGGAATTGATGACGTCGCTTTGAATGCAGCATACTGAACACAAAAGAAGTCCGGAGTTCAAACAAGTTTAAAAAACATTGAAGTGTCCATGTAACAGATGAGTTCTCGTCCGAAACCCTCTCTACTCTTTCGCACATGCTATGCGGGTGAAATGATGATACCATGCCAAGTTTCAACATTTTCAGAATTCATTTTGTAGTGATTTTCAATTTCACTGTCATTTAGCTCTCTAAACAATTAGGTAAATGACCGAAAAACAACAAATGATGTCAGAATATGTTGGGAATTGATGACGTCGCTTTGAATGCAGCATACTGAACACAAAAGAAGTCCAGAGTTCAAATAAGTTTAAAAAACATTGAAGTGTCCATGTAACAGATGAGTTCTCGTCCGAAACCCTGATACTACGAAAGAGTTTGTCCAGTTTGTACACGAACTACGTCCTGTTTTTGCCGTGACCCTCTCTACACTTTTGCACATGCTATGCCGGTGAAATGATGATACCATGCCAAGTTTCAACATTTTCAGAATTCATTTTGTAGTGATTTTCAATTTCACGGTCATTTAGCTCTGTAAACAATTAGGTAAATGACCGAAAAACAACAAATGATGTCAGAACATGTTGGAAATTGATGACGTCGCTATGAATGCTGCATACTGAACACAAAAGAAGTCGGAGTTCAAATAAGTTTAAAAAACATCGAAGTGCCCGTGTAACAGATGAGTTCTCGTCCGAAACCCTGATACTCCGAAAGAGTTTATCCAGTTTGTACACGAAGTGCGTCCAGTTTTTGCCGTGACCATCTCTACTCTTTCGCACATGCTATGCGGGTGAAATGATGATTCCATGCCAAGTTTCAACATTTTCAGAATTTATTTTGTAGTGATTTTCAATTTCACGGTCATTTAGCTCTCTAAACAATTAGGTAAACGACCGAAAAACAACAAATGATGTTAGAACATGTTGGGAATTTATGACGTTGCTTTGAATGCTGCATACTGAACACAAAAGAAGTCCGGAGTACAAATAAGTTTAAAAAACATTGAAGTGTCCATGTAACATATGAGTTCTCGTCCGAAACCCTGATACTCCGAAAGAGTTTGTCCAGTTTGTACACGAACTACGTCCAGTTTTTGCCGTGACACTCTCTACTCTTTGCACATGCTATGCCGGTGAAATGATGATACCATGCCAAGTTTCAACATTTTCAGAATTCATTTTGTAGTGATTTTCAATTTCACTGTCATTTATCTCTCTAAACAATTAGGTAAATGACCGAAAAACAACAAATGATGTCAGAACATGTTGGAAATTGATGACATCGCTTTGAATATTGCATACTGAACACAAAAGAAGTCCAGAGTTCAAATAAGTTTAAAAAACATTGAAGTGCCCGTGTAACACATGAGTTCTCGTCCAAAACCCTGATACTCCGAAAGAGTTTGTCCAGTTTGTACACGAAGTTCGTCCAGTTTTTGCCGTAATCCTCTCTAGTCTTTCGCACATGCTATGCGGGTGAAATGATGATACCATGCCAAGTTTCAACATTTTCAGAATTCATTTTGTAGTGATTTTCAATTTCACGGTCATTTACCTCTCTAAACAATTAGGTAAATGACCGAAAAACAACAAATGATGTCAAAACATGTTGGAAATTGATGACATCGCTTTGAATGCTGCATACTAAACACAAAAGAAGTCCGGAGTTCAAATAAGTTTGAAAAACATTGAAGTGCCCGTGTAACAGATGAGTTCTTGTCCGAAACCATGATACTCCGAAAGAGTTTGTCCAATTTGTACATGAAGTGCATCCAGTTTTTGCCGTGACCCTCTCTACTCTTTCGCACATGCTATGCGGGTGAAATGATGATACCATGCCAAGTTTCAACATTTTCAGAATTCATTTTGTAGTGATTTTCAATTTCACGGTCATTTAGCTCTCTAAACAATTAGGTAAATGACCGAAAAAAACAAATGATGTTAGAACATGTTGGAAATTGATGATGTCGCTTTGAATGCTGCATACTGAA
>NC_041388.1:458187422-458199275 GCF_002162155.2 Triticum dicoccoides | reverse complement strand
TGCTGGTGAAATGATGATACCATGCCAAGTTTCAACATTTTCAGAATTAATTTTGTAGTGATTTTCAATTTCACGGTCATTTAGCTCTCTAAACAATTAGGTAAATGACCGAAAAACAACCAATGATGTCAGAACATGTTGGAAATTGATGATGTTGCTTTGAATGCTGCATACTGAACACAAAAGAAGTCCGAAGTTCAAGTAAGTTTAAAAAACATCGAAGTGCCCGTGTAACAGATGAGTTCTCGTCCGAAACCCTAATACTCCGAAAGAGTTTGTCCAGTTTGTACACGAAGTGCGTCCAGTTTTTGCCGTGACCTTCTCTACTCTTTTGCACATGCTATGCGGGTGAAATGATGATACCATGCCAAGTTTCAACATTTTCAGAATTCATTTTGTAGTGATTTTCAATTTCACGGTCATTTAGCTCTCTAAACAATTAGGTAAATGACCGAAAAACAACAAATGATGTCAGAACATGTTGGGAATTGATGACATCGCTTTGAATGCAGCATACTGAACACAAAAGAAGTCCGGAGTTCAAATAAGTTTAAAAAACATTGAAGTGTCCATGTAACAGATGAGTTCTCGTCCGAAACCTTGATACTCCGAAAGAGATTGTCCAGTTTGTACACGAACTGCATCCAGTTTTTGCCGTGACCCTCTCTACTCTTTTGCACATGCTATGCCGGTGAAATGATGATACCATGCCAAGTTTCAACATTTTCAGAATTCATTTTGTAGTGATTTTCAATTTCACGGTCATTTCGCTCTCTAAACAATTAGGTAAATGAATGAAAAACAACAAATGATGTCAGAACATGTTGGAAATTGATGACGTCTCTTTGAATGCTACATACTTGTCGGGGAAACTGATCCACGTACACCTATGGGGCCGGCGGACTGAGCCCCTTTCGGTTCGGTGGGGGGCGGAGGTCGCACGAAGAGCAGATCGAGGCGAAGCACACGAGCAGTTTACCCAGCTTCGGAGCTCTCCGGAGAGATAACACTCCTACTGCTGTTTGTCTGGTTGTATTATGTTCTTGCTCGCCAGAGCTAAGTGTTTTCTGGCCTACGAATTATTCGAACCACGCGAACCCCCGTCTACGCTGCGCATGGGCCTCCTTTTATACGCTAAAGGGGTCACCGACAGGTGGCAACGCAGAGAAGGGTACAAATGTAAAAAGCGAGGTGGTTGGTACAATTACTTGTACAGTGCACCCTACCTAACCCTGACGGCAGGGGACAAGGGCATTAAATGCCCGTCTGAGTCGCCCAAACAGTGCAGAAAAGGACCGTTAGGGGTGCCGCCATTCACCACGATGGCGATCTTGTCAGCTTCGCATGCCACTGCGTACCGCTGGCTGCACAGCCTCCCGCCACGCGCGCCTGGAGAGGCCCCCAGAGCGACACGTTGGTGGATGCGCTGGAGCGTGGGCACAGAGTGGCCGCCTGCCACGGCAAGCGCCTTGCCGCTGCTGTTATCTTGTCGGGTCCGGAAGCTTGTCGCTCACCGGGCCTCGAGGTACCTTGGTTGGTCTTCCCGGCAAGCTCCTCTTGCCGGGGCCTTGTTGCCTTGCCGGAGCGCGTGGCGCGTCGCGGCAAGTTCCTTGGAGTACCTTGGTTGGCCTTCCCGGCAAGCTCCTCTTGCGGGGGCCTTGTCTCCTGAGCTTAAATACTTTGTTCTTGAATGGCTCCAAGGGAACCACGGAGGATCTTGGCGTTCTCCCGGCAAGCCTTGCCGCGGGGTGCTGCAACTGCCCGTGAACAAGTTCGGGGTACTAGGGTAACCCTATTCTAGTACACCGACAGGAGCCCCCGGGCGTGGGCCAGACACAGTGCCGAGCGCTGTTGGGCCAGGCCCAAGACAGGGCACGGGCACACGCGGACTGGGCCACGCCGAATCTCGCTCCGTATCCACCGCGCTCTCCCCTAACGGCACGCGTCGAATGCGGCGTCGTGGGAGAGATCGTGGGTGGTTCTTTATTCGGAAGGGCGAAACGTCCGCCCGGTCCCTCTTTATAAGCAGAAGAAACAGGGGCAGTTCATTCCCCCTCGCTGGTTGCTACTACTCCATCTTCACGAACCTCCGCCGCTCCCCCCCTTCTTCTCAAAGCCGAGAGAGCAGCGCTCCGCCCCCCATTGCCACCAGCATCACCAACGCCGTCGACTTCCCCCACCACGTCCGCCATGGCTCCGAAAGCCAACAAGGGAAAGGGCGTGAAGTCGGCCGAGGCGCAGCGGCTCGCGGCGCTGCGGAAGGAGCGGGCGATCTTCTCCCCCCAGCTCGGCGTGAAGGAGCTGAGGGAGTACTTCTACCTCTTTTGGGCGACGGAGATGCGGGCGCATCCGCGCACGAGGGTACTCCCGACTGCTGCTTCGGAACTGGCTCCAAACGGGTACCCATTCTTCGCGCTGTTCTTCTATTGCAGGCTCTGCCCGCCCTTCTCGGAGTTCTTCTGCGATATCATGAACACCTACGGCTTCCGCCTCCTTGATTTCACCCCCATTGCCGTTCTCACCATGGTAGTTTTCGCACATTTGTGCGAAAACTTTGTCGAAGTCCAACCCAATGTTGCCCTTTTCCGCCACTTCTTCATGCCTCGGGTAGAGAGAGGAGGGCCGCTTGCCGGTGGGATCTCCTGGATCTCGAGAGTCGGCAAGAAGGAGGCGTACTTGGAGGGTGAGCTCCGCAGCAAGTGGGAGGAGTGGAGAGCGGAGTGGTGCTGGATCGTCGAGGAGAATCCACAGCCCTTCACCACCGTGCGCCAAGCTCCAATAGTGTGCGGCAATGACTGGATCAATGTGGCCCCGGAAGACGAGAGGCTGAAGATCGCCATCACTAGGATCCTTCGCCTCAGGCTTGCCGGGCTTACTGTAGGCGCTGTAGGCGCAGATTTCCTCCGCCGCCGCATCGCCCCCCTGCAGGAGAGGGGGAGGCCCGCCTGGGAATTCAAGAACTCGGCGGACATCATGAGGCTGCGGCCGGGCCTCAACTACAACTTTACCGTCTTGGAGCTGGATGCAATGCTCCTGGAGTTGTTCAAACGCGATCCCCAGCACCCATTCACGCTGGCGAGCGGCGTCGTTCCATTCTGCAATAATTCTTCGCTTGACCGGATCCGCGCCATGATGCCGTCGTGCGATTCACACGGAATCGTTCCAACTTGGCAAGAGCCTGCGGATGACGTCGTGCAAGCGTTCTTCGACAACTTGGAAGAAGTGCCGGTCCATGCTGACGAGCAGAAGAGCCTCACCCGTGACACCACCGACGAGGAGCTGCAGCGCATCGCCACTAGGGCGGAAGAGGTTGCGGCCGCAGCTGCCGCGGGCGCGTTTGGGTTCACTGTGGAGGAGGCGGAGGCGGCAGAGGCGGCAAACCTCGCTGAGTGCACGGAGTTCATTGGCGAGGAAGAGCCTGCCGGCTCTGAAGCTGGGCCGAGCGAGGCCGGCGAGGAAGAGCCCGAGCCTTCAGAAAGCTTGCCGCAGGCGGAGCCCCCGGCCCCGCCAAGAAGGCGTCTTCGCAGGGGCGCGGACGTAACGGGGTGGCAGCCGGGTCAACAGCCGCCGAGCCGTGCGACACGCTATACCGTGGCAAGCAATGTTGCCGCGGGAGCGCCTCACGCAGCAGCGGCAACTGGAGCGGGATCTTCCCGGGCCACCGCCACCGCTCCCTCCAAGCGGGCAAGGGATCCTACTCCTCCGCCTCGCCGCACCAGAGGGGAGCCGGACTTCGATCTTTCCGCGCTCAGCTCCGACGAGGAGGAAGAAGAGTAAGTTTCTTTGGTGCTCTTGTAGTTCTTCAATCTTGCTGTTTTTATCTTGTATCTGACTTGCTTCAATCTGAACTCCTTTCTTTTCAGGACGCTGGCCCAGAGAGCGGCGAAGAGGGCCAAGGCCGCGGTGATTGTCATTGAAGATGACCCCACCGTGTCAGCAGGGGGTGGGTTCGAGACCACCTTGACGGACCCGGCAACCACTCCTCAAAGCAGCCCCCAGTGCAGCCCCCAGCATAAGTTCATAGTTAGCTTTCTGCTGTCAGCCGCGCATGAGTGCTTTTTCCTTTGTTGATATCTTGCTTGTTGATTTGTGTAGGAGCAGAGCAGCCATATCAGGAGTGCCCGGAAGCTGGTCCCGAAGTGCCATCTGCTTCGACTACGCCGCCAAGGGAGGAGTCCCCGGGAAGGGAGCGCTCTCCGGCAAGGGAGAACTCTCCGACAAGGGGCAGTACCGTCGATCCTGCGGCGGCCGAGACCGCAACTACAGATCCGGGCACAGGTAATTCACTTGTCCAAAAAACTCTCCCTTGGGTTCTACTTCTTCTGATATTCTTCTCTTGGATTTTTGATTGATTTTTCTCCCTTCTTCCTTCTTCAGACCCATCTGCTGCTGAGCCAATGGAGACAGAGGGCGCCAGCGAGGAAGGCGCGCATGGCAGCACTGACGACGCCACCGCCAACGAAGAAGGGGCCGGTGCTGATGAGACCGCCGGCGAGGAGGCCGCCAAGGCTGCCGCCGCAAAAGCCGGCGAGGGGTCGGGCGATCGCACTGATGACCCTGAGGCCGCAGGAGCGCCAGGCGCTGCGCCGACCGCCGATCCCTCTGCCGCTGCTGCGGAGCCGGGCTCCGAGGAGCCCCAGCCCGGCGCCTACTTGAAGGCCGGCGACGATATCTTCATCAAGCTACCCTGGGCGTCGAGCTCCAGGGCGCCGGTCGAGGGGGAAACTTTCGATGGGGAAGTGCTCGCCTCCGCTGGACTGTTGTTGGTCGACGCGCCTAACAGCAGCAGTGGCGAGCCTGAGGAGGAGCAGCTGCTGCGGAAGCTGCTGTCACTCTACCGCGCACGGCAATCCAAGCTGGCTTCCCGGGAAGCGCTTGTCGCGAAGGCGGGAGTTGATATGGAGAAGCGCGCGGAGGAGCTCCGGGGCCACAATCAAGAAGCTCTCCGGTCCCTGGCACAGGAGCGGGAGCGACTCGCCGAGGAGTGCACGGCCTTCTTTCTCGAGAAGGCCGAAGCTGAGGAGGAGCAAAGGCTGGCCGCCGAGAAGCAGTCCGCGCGAGAAGGCGAATTGGTGCAGCAGAAGGCCAACCTCGACAGCTATGAGGAGGAGCTCGCCGAGCGCGAGCAAGCACTTGGCGGGGCGCTCAAGGAAGCAAAGGACGCTGCCGCAATTGCAGAGGCCGCCAAGAGAGAGCTGGAGGAGAAGGTGGCGCAGTTGGAGGCCAACATCGGGAAGAGCGGCGAGGAGCTTGCCGCGCTCAAGCGTGAGCGTGAGAAGGATGCTGCCGCCCACGGTGAGCTGCAAGGTCTTCTCGCTGAGAGGGGCAAGGAGCTCAGCGCCGCTAAGGAGCGGGAGAAGACCTTGTCGGAGAAGGTCAAGGCTGACACGGCGCTGCTGGAGAGCATCGCAGTTACCTAGAACTCATTCAGAGATACTGTGGAGCACTGGACCGAGGGTCTGGTGAATATTGCCGCAGTCATCAACGAGGAGCTGGCGCAGCTGGGGATGGAGGACTTTGGGTATCCCTCCGACGAGAATCTCCAACCCAGTGCCAACCTCAGCCTGTTCTTCAAGGGCGTGGCGACGGCACTCCAGCGGCTCCGGGAGAAGATCCCAAAGCAGCTGGCCGACGAGTCGCGTAAAATCTGCACCGGGGTTCTCCAGAAGGTGCTGATGAAGGTGGTCTTCCGCAATCCAGGCCTCAGCTTCACCAACGTCCTCAAGTCCTTGCCGCCAGACGCCGATCGGGACGCACTCAAGGCCCTTGTCGCACCCATTGTGGACAAGGTGAGCGAGATCGAGAGGGTTGAGGGCGATCGCGTAGACTAGGCCGCCCATTTCTTCTTTTTCCGTTGTCGTTGCTAATCATGTTATGAAAACAGTCTGTTAGAGCTGCGACAAGTTATCCTGTAACATAACTTTATTTCTGTTATCAATTGCTATGCTATTTCCTCTACTAGATTCATTCCTTTGTATGTTTTTACCCTACGCTTCTAGGGAACTTGTCGGCGCAGGCACCCGAGCCGCGAGTGCTGAGTGCGGAATGTCAGCAGCCTGCTGGCGGCGCTGCTTCCAACAAGAAACCTTGTCGTGACTAGATGCAGCACACTTAAGTTGTTGAGCGGACTCGAAACAAAGTAAGGGCGCAACTAGCCTCGAGTTGGTTCCTCCGCGCACAGGTTTTCCATACAAAGCAGGGTCGTTCGAGGAAGATAACTCAAAAATTTAAAAATTGATTGCTCAAATTTTGGCAACTTAGCTTTTCTATCGTTTGCTTCCCGGCAAGGCAAAACTCTGCTTGAACGACGCCTGGTCCATACCACAATCTTCTCCTTCCCCCGCGGCAAACTTGTGTGCGAGGGAACCTTCTTTTCCTTTGTTGAAAAGAAGAAAGAAGAGAAAATAATGATATGGAGCTCTTCGGCTCGTTATTGCTTACCGGATGTAGGTGCTGCACAAAGTGTCAGATAACGCATGCAAGAAAGAAACTAATGCATGAAATGGACAAGTTGTATGGAGCACATGGGGTTCTATTTATGCACGGGATCTGCGCCCGGCTTTGTACAAAGGATTACATGCAACAGCGGCAAGAGTTGTACAAAAGGTGGTTGCCGGAACGGGTTCCGGCAACCGCGCCCTACGGGAAAAACTTACGAAGATGTTCTATGTTCTAGGAGTTGCTCACCGGAATGCCATCTTTGGTCTCAAGGCGGACAGCACCGGGCCTAGTGACTCGTTTCACCCGATAAGGGCCTTCCCACTTCGGCGTCAACTTGTTGGAATTCTTGGTGGACTGAACGCGCCGAAGAACAAGGTCGCCTTCCTCGAAGCTTCTGGCCTTAACTTTGCGGCTATGGTAGCAGCGCAAAGCTTGCTGGTATCGAGCAGCTCGTACAGCAGCCTGAAGACGATCTTCCTCAAGGAGCAGCGCGTCGTCTTGTCGCAGCTGTTCTTGCTCAAGCTCATCATAAGCGAGCACTCGAGGCGATCCATATACGAGTTCCGTGGGGATAACTGCCTCTGCTCCATAGACTAGAGCGAAAGGAGTCTGGCCAGTGGCTCGATTTGGCGTCGTTCTGATCGACCAAAGAACCATGGGCAGCTCCTCGATCCAGTTTCTTCCGCACTTGCGCAGCCTGTCGAAAGTTCTGGTCTTGAGCCCGTGCAGCACTTCAGCATTTGCCCTCTCTGCTTGACCGTTGCTTCTCGGATGAGCAACAGAAGCGAAGCAGACCTTGGCGCCAAGGTCTTGGACGTACTACATGAAGGTGCGGCTCGTGAATTGGGTGCCTTTGTCGGTGATGATCCTGTTAGGGATCCCGAAACGGCAAACAATTGACCTGAAGAACTTGACTGCTGACTGTGCTATCACCTTCCTCACTGGCTGCACTTCCGACCACTTTGTGAACTTGTCGATTGCGACGTACAAGTACTCAAAGCCCCCGACAGCTCGGGGGAAAGGGCCGAGGATATCGAGCCCCTAGACCGAAAATGGCCAGGATAAAGGGATCGTCTGGAGAGCTTGAGCTGGCTGGTGTATCTGTTTGGAGTGGAACTGGCACGCTTCACACCTGGTTACTTGTGCAGTTGCATCCTAGAGGGCTGTCGGCCAAAAGAAACCTTGCCGGAAAGCTTTGCCGGCAAGTGCTCTTGCGCCAATGTGGTGGCCACATATGCCTCCATGTATCTCTGCCAATAGCTTTTGTCCATCTTCCCGGCAAATACACTTCAATTTCACACCGTTGAGTCTTCTTCTGTACAGTATGCTATTGACAAACTGGTACATACTTGACTGCCGGGCTACTTTTTCCGCTTCTTCTTGCTCTTCGGGAAGTTCTCCTGTTTGAAGGAAATGGACAATCTGATGTGCCCATGCTGGAGCTTGTGGCTCGACAACAAGGACTAAAGGCACATCTGCTGCTGCGGGAACATCCGCTTCTACGGCAAGGACTTGCGGCCCTGCCGGAGCTTGATATTCCCCGGCAAGCTTGCCGGAGCAAAACTTGTCGGGAGTGTCTGCTTCAACGGAACAAACCATAAGGCTTGCCGGAGCAGACTGCCCCTCAGCACCCTTGGTGTTGATCTTGGGGACTTTCTTGGCGGCGGCTTCGGGGAGCTCTGCCGAAAAGTAGTCACCAGAAACTAACTTCCTCTTCTTGCTTTGTCCAGTTGATGGTGTTACAGATGGTTGAGTCAACTTGAGCACAAAGATCCCTGGTTCCACAGGTAACTTCAGTGCGGCGCACTTTGACAGGCCATCAGCAATGTCATTCTGAGCTCTTGGGATATGCTCCATCTGTAGGCCGTCAAAGCTCTCTTCTAGCTTCCTCACTTCATCAACATATGCTTCCATCAATGGACTCTGGTAGTTCTTGTTCACTTGGCAGACGACAACCTGTGAGTCACCCCTGACAATGAGCTTCTTGATCCCAAGGTCTGCTGCGATTCAGAGACCGGCAAGCAATCCTTCATACTCTGCAGTATTGTTGGTTGCTTGCTCCTTGGGAAAGTGCATCTGGACTACGTACTTGAGGTGCTCTCCGGTGGGCGCGACAAGCAGCACGCCCGCACCGGCGCCTTGCAGCGAGAAGGCACCACCAAAGTACATCAGCCACTCTTTGCTTGCCTCTTTGACGGGGATGCTCGTCTCTGGAATTTCTTCATCTGGTGTTGGCGTCCATTCTGCTATGAACTCTGCCAATGCCCTGCTTTGGATAGTTGAAGTGCTCTAAAACTTGAGGCCAAAGCTTGACAGTTCCAGCGCCCACTCGACAATCCTGCCTGTCGCTTCTGGATTTTGAAGTATCCTCTTCAGCAGAAAACGAGTGACGACTGTGATCTCATGTGCTTGGAAGTAATCGCGCAGCTTTCTCGAGGCCATGAGGAGGCCGAAAAGCAACTTTTGCACACCAGAGTTCCTTGATCTAGCCCCCTGTAGAAGGGAACTGACAAAGTAAACTGGACGCTGCACCATTCTCTTCTGCATCTTATCATGCTCCTGCGCAGATCCATCTCTGTCGGGACCAGAGCTTGTCGGCGAAGCCCCCTGCTTGTCGCTGGATGCATCTGCCGTGGTTGCTGGCTCATCATCTGCCTCCCTCTCCGCCACTAATGCAGCACTAACCACTTGATTGGTTGCCGCTATATATAGCAGCAACTTCTCTTGCGGCTTAGGTGCGACAAGTGTTGGAGTGGAGGACAGGTATCTCTTCAAGTCCTGCAGCGTAGCCTTCGCCTCCGGAGTCCATTTTATTGGACCTGCCTTTTTCAAAATTTTGAAAAATGGCAGGGCGCGCTCAGCAGACCTAGAGATAAACCTGTTGAGAGCAGCTACGCAACCGACAAGTCTTCGTACATCCTTGACGCGCTTTGGTGCTTCAATCTGCTCAATGGCCTTGATCTTGTCGGGATTGGCTTCAATTCCCCGCTGAGACACGAAGAACCCGAGAAGCTTGCCGGAGGGGACTCCAAACACACACTTCTCGGGGTTAAGCTTGAGGTTGATCTTGCACAGATTTGCAAATGTCTCGTCTAAATCTTGAATCAGGGTCGCCCTGTTCTTGCTTTTGACCACTATGTCATCCATGTAGGCTTCCACATTTCTGTGCATCTGCGGCTCAAAAGCGTGGTGGACTACCCTTGCGAATGTTGAACCGGCATTCTTCAAAGCGAAAGGCATCCGTACGAAGCAATACGTGCCACACGGGGTGATAAATGTGGTTTTCTCTTCATCCTCTTCTGCCATGAAGATCTGATGGTATCCTGAGTATGCATCAAGAAATGAAAGCAAATCACATCCGGCTGTGGAGTCAACAATCTGGTCAATGCGCGGCAAGGGAAATGGGTCTTTGGGACAAGCTTTATTAACATCAGTGAAGTCAATACAAAGCCTCCATTTCCCGTTAGCCTTGCGCACGACAACAGGATTGGCCAACCACGTGGGATGGAGCACTCCTCTGACAAGGCCTGCTGCTTCCAGCTTCTTGATTTCTTCTGTGATGAATTCTTGGTGCTCCACTGCCTGTTTCCTGACTTTCTGCTTGACGGGCCGCGCATGAGGACAGACGGCAAGGTGGTGCTCAATTACTTTCCTGGGAACACCGGGGATATCAGACGGTTGCCACGCAAACACGTCGACATTCGCCCGCAGGAAAGCAACGAGCGCGCTTTCCTATTTGGGGTCAAGAGTGGCGCTGATGGTGAAGGTACCACCAGTGTCGTCCTCCTTGGCGGACACCTTCTTGGTCTCAGGTGGAGCTGCCATTGACTTCTTACACTTGCCTGTTTTCTGGCCTACGAATTAGTCGAACCACGCGAACCCCCGTCTACGTTGCGCATGGGCCTCCTTTTATACGCTAAAGGGGTCACCGACAGGTGGCAACGCAGAGAAGGGTACAAATGTAAAAAGCAAGGTGGTTGGTACAGTTACTTGTACAGTGCACCCTACCTAACCCTGACGGCAGGGGACAAGGGCATTAAATGCCCGTCTGAGTCGCCCAAACAGTGCAGAAAAGGACCGTTAGGGGCGCCACCGTTCGCCACGATGGCAATCTTGTCAGCTTCGCATGCCACTGCGTACCGCTGGCTGCACAGCCTCCCGCCACGCGCGCATGGAGAGGCCCCCAGAGTGACACGTTGGTGGATGCGCTGGAGCATGGGCACAGAGTGGCCGCCTGCCGCGGCAAGCGCCTTGCCGCTGCTGTTATCTTGTCGGGTCCGGAAGCTTGTCGCTCACCGGGCCTCGAGGTACCTTGGTTGGTCTTCCCGGCAAGCTCCTCTTGCCGGGGCCTTGTTGCCTTGCCGGAGCGCGTGGCGCGTCGCGGCAAGTTCCTTGGAGTGCCTTGGTTGGCCTTCCCGGCAAGCTCCTCTTGCCGGGGCCTTGTCTCCTGAGCTTAAATACTTTGTTCTTGAATGGCTCCAAGGGAACCACGGAGGATCTTGGCGTTCTCCCGGCAAGCCTTGCCGCGGGGTGCTGCAACTGCCCGTGCACAAGTTCGGGGTACTAGGGTACCCCTATTCTAGTACACCGACAATACTGAACACAAAATAAGTCGGAGTTCAAATAAGTTTAAAAAACATCAAAGTGCCCGTGTAACAGATGAGTTCTCGTCCGAAACCCTGATACTCTGAAAGAGTTTGTCCAGTTTGTACATGAAGTGCGTCCAGTTTTTGCCGTGACCCTCTCTACTCTTTCGCACATGCTATGCGGGTGAAATGATGATACCATGCCAAGTTTGAACATTTTCAGAATTCATTTTGTAGTGATTTTCAATTTCACGGTCATTTAGCTCTCTAAACAATTAGGTAAATGACCGAAAAACAACAAATGATGTCAGAACATGTTGGGAATTGATGATGTCACTTTGAATGTAGCATACTAAACACAAATGAAGTCCGGAGTTCAAATAAGTTTAAAAAACATTGAAGTGTCCGTGTAACAGATGAGTTCTCGTCCGAAACCCTGATACTCCGAAAGAGTTTGTCCAGTTTGTACACGAACTGCGTCCAGTTTTTGCCGTGACCCTCTCTACCCTTTTCCACATGCTATGCCGGTGAAATGATGATACCATGCCAAGTTTCAACATTTCCAAAATTCATTTTGTAGTGATTTTCAATTTCACGGTCATTTAGCTCTCTAAACAATTAGGTAAATGACCGAAAAACAACAAATGATGTCAGAACATGTTAGAAATTGATGACGTTGCTTTGAATGCTGCATACTGAACACAAAAGAAGTCTGAAGTTCAAATAAGTTTGAAAAACATCGAAGTGCCCATGTAACAGATGAGTTCTCGTCCGAAACCCTGATACTCCGAACGATTTTGTCCAGTTTGTACACGAACTGCGCCCA
>NC_041388.1:458184614-458187214 GCF_002162155.2 Triticum dicoccoides | reverse complement strand
TAAACAATTAGGTAAATGACCGAAAAACAACAAATGATGTCAGAACATGTTGAAAATTGATGATGTCGCTTTGAATGCAGCATACTGAACACAAAAGAAGTCCAGAGTTCAAATAAGTTTAAAAAACATTGAAGTGTCCATGTAACAGATGAGTTCTCGTCCGAAACCCTGATACTCCGAAAGAGTTTGTCCAGTTTGTACACGAACTGCGTCTAGTTTGTGCCGTGACCTTCTCTACTCTTTTGCACATGCTATGCTGGTGAAATGATGATACCATGCCAAGTTTCAACATTTTCAGAATTCATTTTGTAGTGATTTTCAATTTCACGGTCATTTAGCTCTCTAAACAATTAGGTAAATGACCGAAAAACAACAAATGATGTCAGAACATGTTGGAAATTGATGACGTCGCTTTGAATGCTGCATACTGAACACAAAAGAAGTCCGGGGTTCAAATAAGTTTAAAAAACATTGAACTGCCCGTGTAACAGATGAGTTCTCGTCCGAAACCCTGATACTTCGAAAGAGTTTGTCCAGTTTGTACACGAAGTGCGTCCAGTTTTTGCCGTAAACCTCTCTACTCCTTTGCACATGCTATGCGGGTGAAATGATGATACCATGCCATGTTTCAACATTTTTAGAATTCATTTTGTAGTGATTTTCAATTTCACGGTCATTTAGCTCTCTAAACAATTAGGTAAATGACCGAAAAACAACAAATGGTGTCAGAACATGTTGGAAATTGATGACATTGCTTTGAATGCTGCATACTGAACACAAAAGAAGTCCGAAGTTCAAATAAGTTTAAAAAACATCGAAGTGCGCGTGTAACAGATGAGTTCTCGTCCGAAACCCTGATACTCCGAAAGAGTTTGTCCAGTTTGTACACGAAGTGCGTCCAGTTTTTGCCGTGACCCTCTCTACTCTTTCGCACATGCTATGCGGGTGAAATGATGATACCATGCCAAGTTTCAACATTTTCAGAATTCATTTTGTAGTGATTTTCAATTTCACGGTCATTTAGCTCTCTAAACAATTAGGTAAACGACCAAAAACAACAAATGATGTCAGAACATGTTGGGAATTGATGACGTTGCTTTGAATGCTGCATACTGAACACAAAAGAAGTCCAGAGTTCAAATAAGTTTAAAAACATTGAAGTGCCCGTGTAACGGATGAGTTCTCGTCCGGAACCCTAATACTCCGAAAGGGTTTGTCCAGTTTGTACACGTAGTGCGTCCAGTTTTTGCCGTGACCCTCTCTACTCTTTCGCACATGCTATGCATGTGAAATGATGATACCATACCAAGTTTCAACATTTTCAGAATTCATTTTGTAGTGATTTTTCAATTTCACGGTCATTTAGCTCTCTAAACAATTAGGTAAATGACCGAAAAAAACAAATGATGTTAGAACATGTTGGAAATTGATGACATCGCTTTGAATGCTGCATACTGAACACAAAAGAAGTCCGGAGTTCAAATAAGTTTAAAAAACATTGAAGTGCCCGTGTAACAGATGAGTTCTCGTCCGAAACCCTGATACTCCGAAAGAGTTTGTCCAGTTTGTACACGAAGCGCGTCCAGTTTTTTCCATGACCCTCTCTACTCGTTTGCACATGCTATGCGGGTGAAATGATGATACCATGCCAAGTTTCAACATTTTCAGAATTCATTTTGTAGTGATTTTCAATTTCACGGTCATTTAGCTCTCTAAACAATTAGGTAAATGACCGAAAAACAACAAATGATGTCAGAACATGTTGGAAATTGATGACGTTGCTTTGAATGCTGCATACTGAACACAAAAGAAGTCCGGAGTTCAAATAAGTTTAAAAAACATTGAAGTGCCCGTGTAACGGATGAGTTCTTGTCCGAAACCCTAATACTCCGAAAGGGTTTGTCCAGTTTGTACACGAAGTGCGTCCAGTTTTTGCTGTGACCCTCTCTACTCTTTCGCACATGCTATGCGGGTGAAATGATGATACCATCCCAAGTTTCAACATTTTCAGAATTCATTTTGTAGTGATTTTCAATTTCACGGTCATTTAGCTCTCTAAACAATTAGGTAAATGACCAAAAAAACAAATGATGTTAGAACATGTTGGAAATTGATGACGTCGCTTTGAATGCTGCATACTGAACACAAAAGAAGTCCGGGGTTCAAATAAGTTTAAAAAACATTGAAGTGCCCGTGTAACAGATGAGTTCTCGTCCGAAACCCTGATACTTCGAAAGAGTTTGTCTAGTTTGTACACGAAGTGCGTCCAGTTTTTGCCGTGACCCTCTCTACTCGTTTGCACATGCTATGCGGGTGAAATGATGATACCATGCCAAGTTTCAACATTTTCAGAATTCATTTTGTAGTGATTTTCAATTTCACGGTCATTTAGCTCTCTGAACAATTAGGTAAATGACCGAAAAACAACAAATGATGTCAGAACATGTTGGAAATTGATGACGTTGCTTTGAATGCTGCATACTGAACACAAAAGAAGTCCGGAGTTCAAATAAGTTTAAAAAACATTGAAGTGCCCGTGTAACGGATGAGTTCTCGTCCGAAACCCTAATACTCCGAAAGGGTTTGTCCAGTTTGTACAC